>NC_140936.1:100130-223805 GCF_014529385.1 Adiantum capillus-veneris
TGCTTCTTGGTTTTCTGCTCTCTTCTTAACATGCTTAACTGAACCTCCCTCAAAAAACTTCAGCAACTTCTTGATGGCATAGAACCAATCATTAATGAATCCCGTTTCATCTGCCATTGGCCCAACAACTGCTTGATAACTAATAGTGCATCACCTTTCACCACCAACCACGATATAACAAACTCGACACAACGTTTCAAACCTAAATGGAGGGGTAAGATACTCTGCCTCATTATGGGTATGAACATCCTCCGAGTCATAAGATTTTGAAAAGATCATCCTGTTGTGTGGATCTCGTATCACCACACCTCCGCCTGATTTTTGTATTACCCTCCTATATGCTCCATCAAACCACATGCTAAAATATTCCGCTAAGTTAGGCTCCTCCTTGGTTTCATCCCGCACCACCGTGGATAGATCGTCAAATCAACTGCCTTACTGACTAGAATATCTGCCAGGTAAGATAGACTTGTATGGTCAACTTTGAATTCAAACTCAGATTCTTGTAGCTGTATCACCCACTTCACGATCCATTTTCCTGGCTTCAAGTGCAACACTACCTCCGGCAATAATTATTGGCCGTTAGCACAAAAAATTTTCGCACGATGAGATACACCTTGAACTTCCTGCAGGCAGAAACTAAGGCCATCACTGACTGTTCGGCTTCAGTGTAGGTTGCCTCCCTAGAAATTATCACCCTGCTTTCAAAATAAATAGGTTTATAGCTCCTTCCCACCTTTTGCAATAGTACTGCCCCAATGGCTTCAATTCCTACAGTCATGGCAACATAAAAATCATCTTCATGATTGGGAGGACACACTGTAGGTAGTTGAAACAAGATTTCTTTCACCCTGTAAAAAGCTACTTGAGCCTCTTCATCCCATTTAAAACCATGCACCAGCTGCGCCCTCTTTTAAAGGGGGTATACATACTACGACAACATCCAAAAAAACCTTGAAAGATACTTCAGCCTGTGCACGAACGACACCAAAGCATTTGCACTCAGAGGAGGCTTCAGAAGAACTAGAGCCTTGACCTTTTTTGGATCCGCTTCAATCCCATTTTGTGACACCACATGGCCCAACAATTGATTCGCGAGGTTGTGCTAATCTTCACTTCTTGGGGTTCAAATGGCCTCCCTCTTCATCCAGTCTCTGAAAACACAGTCGTAGCTTTGACAAATGATCTGCCCTATAGCTATAACATCCAATGTCATCCATGAAAACTCTAATGAACCTACCCAAATAGGGACCAAACACCCTATTCATCTAGTCTTGGAAGGTGGCATAGGCATTCACCAAACCAAACGGCATCCTGCGATAGACAAAGCAACCCCATGGAGATATGAATGTCTTCTTGAGTTGGTCTTCAAGAGAAATCCCTATTTGAAAGTAACCTGAAAACCCATCCATAATGGAATACCTCTCATGGCCAGCCACTTGATTCAAAATCTCTCATGGCCAGCCACGACAATGGGTAGCGATTCCTCTTGGTCACAGCATTCAATGGCTTATAGTCGACACACACCCGCCATCTCTTATTCTTTTTAGGAGTGATAACTACTTGGGAAACCCACTCTGATTCCTTTACGAGGTATATAATACTGCATCCAGTAATATTGATCTCTTGCCAAAGGGCTTCCTTTTGAATTTCACCCAATCTCCTTAGCTTCTGTGCCTTAGGTTTGTATCCTTCCTTGAGGGCTATTTTGTGCTCAACACCCTTGGCTCCTCTCAAATCTTTATACTCCTTTGCAAATAGGTTTGGAAAAGATGCATCCTACTCGACATAAATTTCTTTCTCCTTCTTGGTCAAGTCTCCACTTAGCATATTGACCACCTCTTCAGTACTTATGGCATGCACGTGTGCTTGCACCCCCTCTTTCGCACAAGGTTCTTTCACAGTGACCCAAACATGTCAGCATCAATCTTGAGCATATCATCCTCGCTTTCTTCTTCCTCTCTATCTGTATAGCCCTCATCATAGGCCGTTTCAGTCTCGTACTCATAGCTGGTGGTGTTCCCTTCATCTCTCACCGCTATAGGATGAAAATGGATTTCCTTGGTCTTCAAATCCAACACCACTTGTCTTCCTTTCTCTTTATCAGGTAAGGTAAACACTTTGCTTTCCCAATCTTGTTTGCCACCTATTGCCAATAGCCACGGACTACCCAAGATGATAGGATATGCGTTATCCCCAGCTTTCATCACAAAGAAGTCCATCAGGCACTCTATGCCCATCACTTTCACTCTTACATCCTGGGCCATGCCCAAACACCTAGCTATAGTATGGTTAGCCATCCTCATGTGCACATTCAACTTGGCTACCACTTTGACTCCTGTTTCCTTCATTGCAGCCTCCGTCATGACGCAAATCTGTGCTCCCCCATCTATATAGGCTTCAACCTGCATCCTTTTCTCGATGACAACATCCACCAAAGGAAGAACATCTATCGGGCTACCTACCCTGAGTGCCATATTTTGCACCGCGTGCACAGTGCCCTTACCCCTTGGCAGCCTAGTGCTAACACTAGTCGACCACTGCCGTCTCAATGTTGGGCTCAATTCCAACAAAGGTCCAAAATTAATATTAGCTCTTTGACTTTGGACATCACTCACCAAATCATACTCTTGATGGCCACGCCCAAGCTGAAAATCTGTTTGTTTGATCCTACCACGCCTTCTTTTCTTGCTAGTTTCAGGCTTTTCTATCCCCTCGTATACCTTCTCTTTGCCTTTACGAGCTCTAGTCTCCGGCTCAGTTTCTGTCTCCCTTTCAGCTTTAGCTCTTTTGTTGGCCGACACTTCGACATCATGTTTATCCACCCCAATGATGTTCACCCTAGGGACTTCACCGCCATCCCTTTCGGCTTGCTGCATTGGATTCTCAACTACCGGATCCCTTGTGCCATTAAACTGTGCTTCGCCTCTCCCTCTGCCAAAAAATGGGTAGATACCACCTATTTCTCTCACCGAATGGGGACAGTCGGGTGCATAATGCCCTTCTTCGCCGCAATTATAGCACCTTCCAGGTAGAGGCCTTGCCCTGCCCCTTGCTCCTCTCGGCTGTCCCCTGTCCATTACACTCGATCGCAGCTCTTGCATCTACTCTAATAGATCCTGAATCGTATGTATCCACTGCTGTGGAATAGCAATTGTAGCCCTATTTCCTTGATTTTCCTCTTGAGTTGACTCTCGAGGGATTTGTGGTTGAGCAGGTGCCATTTCTTCATAACCTGCTACGCCTGCTCTATCTTTTTAAAACAATTTCTACTTTTTGACCTTGCAATTGCCACTGCCCCATTGTAGTTCTCTGGGCTTTCAAAGTCCACTTTCTCTCTCACCTTTGGATGTAAGCATGCCATAAACTTATCCAATTTGAAGTACTTATCATTGGCTAGCTGCATAGCTGCTGCTAACTTAGCCCAACATGCTTCAAAACGATCCACAAACAAGCTAAATTCCTCACCTACATCCTGCTTTAAAGCCTTTTGCTTCGCATCCATCTCAACTGTAGAAGCTTCTTTATGAAAATCATGCAAAAATCTTGCCCGTAGAGCCGACCATGCCTATCTCGGCTCAATCTCCAAAGCTTCAAACCACAGTTTGGCCTTTCCCCGCATCACCAAAGGGAAGGTTTGCATCTTGCTGTCCTCATTACGCATTCCCAAAGACAACCTGTACAATTCAAAATCTACAAGCCATTCCTCTGGATTCTCTTCACCTGTAAAAATCGGACCATAGCTTCGCGATGCCATCCTTACCTATACGAAAACCTGTATTTTTTTCTTCACCCCGACGGGAGCAATTAGCGTGCTCCTCTGTGGGGGCACCAGAAGATGGATAGGGGGAAAGGGGAACACACACGAGACACAATCAGTCTACCTCTCTACAGCTCAGGGTAAACAAAACACCCCAATCCACTGGGATTCACCTTCAAAATCCTCTTTCGTGCTAGTAGCAGACCACCGCCTGCACACCTCTCGAGTCGATCACACTATATCAGATCACAATCGAACACATACACACCGCATGACACACATTGCAAGCTTTCCAGGCACACCGAAAGCCTCTTTCTCTGTCTTTGCCACAAGACACCGCCGTTCAATGGGGGCACTTTTGCCTACACACACACCCGACACCGCGGACACAAGCACAAGAGGAGCAGAACAGGGGGAGAAGGGAAGTGACATCAAAAATGCGGGCAATCCTTGCATTCCTTTTCTCAGCACAACCTAGTACAGATGGCCTCGTCGGCACAACCTCGACAGACACGAAAGATTAATTATGGAAACACTCATAGGTCCTTCACCAAGAGTTAGGTTTTCCTTCTTTTGCCTTCGTTGTTGTCGAGGTGCGCACACAAGCACGTGAGACCTCTTCTCTCTCGAGCCCTCATCTCACTTGGCTCCCTCTTGACAAAGCCAAAGAAGAAGCTGCTCTCCCCAAGGTTCACCTCGTTGCTCTCCAAAAGAAACCCTTCTTGCTCCTCCTCTTTTTCTCACCCCAAGCCAAAAGCCCAAAAACCCTTTTCTTTCACTTTCAAGGAGGCAACGATCCTTTTTTTACTCTTTTTGCTTTTGTTTTTCCAAGCTTCCTAAAAAATAAAAAAGAGACCTTCCCTGGGCAGCGACTTTTGGCCTCCTCCTTCTTGTTATTTATTTCCTTCCCCTCCTAAGCTTTTGATCTTTTATTTGTCTTATGAAAACCACTCCAGGCTACCTTTTCCTTTCACATTTACAACCAAGAGGATTTAAGCACTTGATTTGCACGATGTGGGTGCTCGTGCTTGGTTGTACCTGCCGCATAATTTCTCCGATCACACCACATATGAGCTCCACCTACTAGCCCCGAAATTCATGTGCTTCTCCACAACTCCACAGCATGGCTCCGGGCAACCCTTTCAAGAAACGAAAAAAAAAATCCGATCCCTTCTTGTCATAATCACTTGCGGACCTGAATTGTACGTATCACGATGCCCATGACTCTGATTGGCGAGCCGCAATTTTTGGATGACTCCCCATGTCGCATGAAACATTCCAGAACCTTCGTGAGCTAAAAAATATCCTTTTCAACATGCCTACCAACGGGGCACGACGAGCACATACCCGACCCCCGGTAAATATTCCGCAAGCCATAACTTGTCTGTCTGAGCTCCAAAGGGCAATCCGGAAAGACCGGCATGCCCTACAATTCAAGCTTCACATGCCTATATGTTGACATCAATTCTAACCAGCTGTCCCCATGTACCGTGCTCTAAATTAGAACTTTGATATCTTTTACATCAGGGCTCCGTTTGATGAGCCGTCTGGACCGGTGTCAAGAGCATCTTCAACCCTACATTCCAAGGCACATTCCTTACATTTTGGAGACTTTGTTCTTCCATCCCGATTATCCCAATTTGAAGGCCCCTTGGCCTAAAAAACCACTTTAGACATACATTTCCGCTGCCACTCGTGTGCCGAGGACTATTCCACCTGTTTTAGCTCGCCGCCATGCACCTACTAGCATCCATAGCACTGCTTGTCACCCTTCGTGGCACGGACCAACTTTGGCTGCACCAACGCGTTCCCAGTCCTTTATCATCTCCCTTTGTTTCGGAGCATTCAACACGCTTCAAAGCTTTGGTGTCAACGAGACGATCTTCACACTCATCTAGGCACGGACGCTCTAGTGTTGGCGGTGGCGGTTGTTGTGGGGATGCCATCGTCGATGCCTCGACACCGCCTAGTGTTCGACGAGGCTATTTACCCTCCCCTTCTTTTCCCGCCCCCACCCAGCCCACTGTTGGAGCTATATATGGCTCACTCTACTGAACTTGGTCTCACCTATATATTTGTATCTTGTCCTCAATATGAATCAGTCTTTGGGAGCGTATATGGTGTGTCTCCTGTCTCGTCTCTCTCTCTTTCTCTCTACATCTCAACATGGTATCAGAGCGGTAACGATCACGCGCCGATTCAATTCATGGTTACAACAGTATGTGTATGCGATTCGCATGTAAGATTCAAAATTGTTACAAATTTTGTTTTTGAACGTTGATTCTTGTTAACTGTGGTTGTTTTGTGTTAAGAAGAATATGATTAGTGTTTTATGTGGCGTTTATTTATAATCAATCTAATCGTTGATTACGTTTTCTTGTTAATGACACCCTGAACTTCATCTCAATTTTTCTTGCTGTTCTGCTCAAAATTTGGAGAAATGGAAAAAGCTTGTTCGTCTCCTCGAGCTCTTCGATTTGAGTTCTAGATTTGTGTCAATCAGAGTTCGCAGTAGAAAGTTATGCTGTTTTTACTGCAATAGAGCTTGACGCAGCTTTCTTCGTCCTACTTCTTCCTGAAGCGTCCACGATCGTTTTTCTTATTTTGGCGTTAACTTTTTTGAGAAGATTTAGCTTTTTGCTATTCGTATTGTGGCTGTCAATTTTGCGTCTCACGCCACTCTATTTTGAGGACACGTTTATTATTAACGTCTCCTTTACCCTGTCTTTTTTGGGTGACGTCTTTCACATCTTTGGACGTTCCTTGAGCATCCTTCTTACGTTTATCGTTGACAGAACGCAGTACTCATATCTCTCTCATTCTCAACTGCAGCCTTCACCATATATGGTGTGCAGATTCTGCGATCTTATCTTATACGTCTTCTCGCAACAAGATATGGCTATGGATATTCTCGTCAACGGCTTTCCTTCTGGCCAGCGTTCTGTTCCTCCTTTCCAAGGTCAAGGATTTCCAGGCTGGAAAGCAAAGATGTTGTTAATTCTTGAAGGCGATGAACTCTCCGATGTTGTTCTTGGAAATCGTGTTTGTCCGCCTCAGCCTGTTGATACGGATAATGATAACGTGCTTATCACTGAAGGACCTATATTTCAAGATTGGAATGTTGCCTATACGGATTGGCAACGACCTGATAAAGCAGCTCGTCGGTATATTCTTTCTACTCTTACTGATTCCCTTTTGCTTGATATGTATGAACTGCCTACTTCCCATGACGTATGGAAGTACCTTATTGCAAACTTTTAGAAGAAATCTGTTACAGAAATACTTTATTTGAGAGGGTTGCTTAACAAGTTACAATATGAAGTTGGTACTTCCATGACGGGACATATTGAGTCTTTCAAATCTATTATTAATCAACTTGCTGCTGCCGGTGATCCTGTTCCACAAAAGCAACTGATTACACTTCTCCTTGATACGGTGAAGGACTCTTCTTATGATAACATTGTTACTATTCTCTCTAATAAAGATGGTCTTGATTTCGACCAAGCTTGCATGTCTTTAATTGAATACTCTCAACGTCAAGAACGTCGGAATGCTGGTCACGATACAACTACGATTTCACAAGAGGAGACTGAGTCACAACAGATGGAACGTGCTTTTTATGCTCGAAGGCGTCCATTTCAACGAGGAAACCGCAGAGGTGGCCGTCGCAGTAATATTTTCTCTCGTCTCAAATTTCCTAATAAGCAATGTTCTTACTACAACAGAAATGGCCATACTGAAGATGATTGTTGGGCACGTCAATATGATGAAAAACACAATATTACCACAAAACAACCACGTTTATCAAGATACTCTTCTTCTTCTTCTTGTGAATATTGTGGACGATCTGATAATCCCACTCATATGTGCTATAAGCGTCGATTCGATACAGATCGGAATAGAGCATATGCTACTGAACATCGAAACAACATTGTACTAGAAACAAGCTGCGTCCTATGTTCAGTTGCTCCAGACAGAATACTTCATGTACGTGATGGATCACTTTTTATTGTCGATTCTAGTGCTACAGGAAATATGACATATCAGTCTAAGTAGCTCCATAACTATCATCCACTGCCAGTTCAACGTGTTGTTTATCTTGCTGATGATACTACTTGTCAAGTAAAGGGTATTGGAGACTTATATCTTGGTACCTTATCTTCTTCCACTCGAATTTTGCGAGGAGTATTACATGCACCAGATCTTCAACGTAATCTTCTTTCAGTTGCTAGACTTGTTGATCTTGGTCTGTTTGTTGGATTTGATTATACCAAATGCCGAATTGAGAAAGATGGACAGACTATAGCCACTGCTCCTCGAAACGGTAATTTGTTTGAACTCTCTCTCAATGATGCTGTAGCAAATATTGTCACTGATCCAGGTGATCATGATTGCAAAGTATGGCATCACCGTTTTGTTCATGCTGATTTCTCAAAACTCCTTCATCTTCAACGTCGTGATCTTGTTCATGGCATGGATCTTAAAGCCCATCCCTATATGGGAATTTGTGAATTTTGTGCTCTTGGGAAACACAATCGTAAACCCTTTCCTCTTTCAAATACAACTCATTCTCATGACATATTGGATCTTGTTCATACTGATATATGTGGACCTCTACCTTCTTCGAGATCACAATATCACTACTTCATTACTTTCATTGATGATTTCTCAAGGTATACGACTGTATTTCTACTTAGACAAAAATTGAAGCCTTATCTGTTTTCAAACAATTCCACAAGGCTGTGGAACTTCAAACTGGTCGTCACCTTAAGAAGCTTCGTAGTGACAATGGAGGCGAATATGTTTCTCGAGAGTTTGTGAGTTACTGTGCTTACAATGGAATTCATCATGAACACACTATTCCATATTCACTTCAACAGAATGGTGTTGCTGAACGAAAGAATCGCACTATTCTCAATGCTGTAAGATGTATGCTGATTCATTCTGGCTTATCTCGTGTTTTCTGGGCTGAAGCTACTTTGACAGCAACATTTATTCAGAATCATCTTCCTACTACTGCACCCTCTGGTAAGATACCCATCACAGCATGGACAGGTGACATTCCTTCTGTATCTCATTTTCGAACCTTTGGATGTATTGCTTATATTCATGTTCCCAAAGAAACACGAACAAAGCTTGATGCTCCTGGTCTTAAAGTTATTTTTATTGGATATTCTGACACTTCCAAAGGCTACAAATTCTATGACCCTTCCTCCAAGAAAGTAATTGTGAATCGTGATGCTACTTTTAACGAACAGCTTATGGGAGGCTCATGGTCCATGGATGATTCTGATGATACTAAATCATTGCTTCAGGCTTTTCCATTTCTTTCAGAAGATGAAATTCTTCCTATAGAGCAACTTTCCTCCTCACAACCATCCATTCCAAATGTTGCCAATGATGATATTGATATTTTTGTTGATCTGCCTATTGATTTTGAACATGGCTCGTGTCATGTTTATGATGACGATATTGCTGATAATGCTTTTTCTACTTCTGAAGATCCCGTTACTTATGATGAAGCTATCTCTTCACCACAAAAGGATCAATGGACAGAGGCTATGGAAGCAGAGTACGATTCTCTTATCTCTAAAGGTACATGGATACTAACTGAATTACCTCCTGGTCGTACAGCTATTAAATGTAAGTGGGTGTATAAAACAAAAGTAAAAGCAGATGGATCTTTTGACAAGTTCAAGGCGCGTTTAGTTGCAAAAGGTTACTCCCAAGTAGCTTGTGTTGATTACCAAGAGACTTTTTCACCAGTTGTTCGCATTACAAGTGTTCGAGTTTTAATGGCATTTGCTGTTCAATTTGATTTAGAAGCTCATCAAATGGATGTGCGAACTGCTTTTCTTAATGGTGACTTGGAAGAGGAAATTTATATGGAACAACCAAAAGGGTTTGTTATTCCAGGTAAAGAAGACCTTGTTGCTCAACTCCATAAGGCACTATATGGTCTCAAACAAGCTTCGCGAGCCTGGTATACAAAATTTGATCTTTTTCTCACCTCTAAAGGATTCATCTATTGCTCGTCAGACCCCAACTTATACATAAAACGCCAAGGTAGCAGTTTTGTGATTATTGCTCTTTATGTGGATGATACCATCCTTGTTTCCAATGATTTGGGATTTCTTCAGCAAGTGAAAAATTTATTGTCTTCTGCATTCGATATGGTGGATCTTGGAGAGATTCACTCTTGTCTTGGCATTCAAATCCAACGGAACCGTACAAAAGGTATTTTATTGCTTCGACAGTCAAAGTTTATTGTAGATACTATTCAAAAATTTGATATGGAATCTGCACATTCAGCCAATACACCTTGTCTTGCGAGCTCTACGAAGAATACTTCTGACAATGGCGGTCAACTTGTCACAAATCAACCTTATGCTAACTTGATTGGATGTCTTCAGTTTGTTGGCATGAACACTCGTCCTGATATTCTATTTGCTGCTAACTATCTTGGACAACATCTTGCATGTCCTTCTCTTAAGCATTGGTCTGCTACAAAGCGTGTATTGAAATACTTGGAAGGCACTACAGATTTTGGTTTAGTCTATCGACGACAACTCACATCGGATTCTATGCAATCTCTTTCTCTTTTGGGTTACACAGATGCAGACTAGGCAAGCTCACATTTATCTATGCGATCTACTAGTGGAAATTGCTTCTTTATAAATGGTTGTCTTGTTTCTTGGACCAGCAAGAAACAACGTTGTGTTGCAGTTTCTACGACTGAGTCAGAATATGTTGCGGCATCACTTGCAGCTCGTGAGTTGATTTGGCTTCGACAAATCCTGGTTGATATTGGTCACTCTCCTCTTTCTAGCACACCCTTGCAGTGTGACAACCAAAGTGCTATTAGTCTTGTAAAAGACTATGTTCAACATAATAAGTCAAAGCACATTGCTGTCCATTATCATTATGTCAGGTATGAAGTACGCAAGGGAACCATTATGATTGAACACTGTCCAAGTGACCAGATGATTGCAGACCTTTTGACCAAAGGCCTCAATGAGTCACGTTTCATCCTCTTGCGCTCGGAGCTTGGAGTTGCTTCGGCCTCACTCTTTCTAGATTATCTTCTTTTCTATTGTAATAGCTTTGTACATATGACATTGTAATCTTCTAGGTAGCATGCACTATGCACACTCCACATTTGCACCTTGTGATATCTAAGTCACTTGAATATTTGTACATAGATGCACAATTCACTTTCACATCATCACCGCTGGTTCATATTTCACATTGTATAGGGGCTTGGGTTTTTCCCTTGAACTCCCCAAGGGTTTTTTTATCCAAAGCTAGAGACCTTTGTTTGAGTGGGGGTGTTGGAGCTATATATGGCTCACTCTACTGAACTTGGTCTCACCTATATATTTGTATCTTGTCCTCAATATGAATCAGTCTTTGGGAGCGTATATGGTGTGTCTCTTGTCTCGTCTCTCTCTCTTTCTCTCTACATCTCAACACCCACAGGATCGCCATACACACCGGGTTTTGCACGGCTCACATGCGTTCCTAGCGTCTACACACCACTAGCTACTCCTCCAGGAATAACTCCAATGTGACAATGCTCCCTTCGGGGCCCAGACTCTATTGGAGACACCTGACGTCCGTACCCGCATTGAAACGCCGCTAGAGACCCCTATTGGGACACCCAGGTTCATGCGTCACTGGCGTGAGGGATTGCCTTACTCCGTCGACTTCAGCAGCGGCATCATCTTGGATGATGAAGGCAAGGAGGTGATCTTGCACATGCGCGGACTTTGCTTTTAGGTGTTTAGACACTACATACTAAACACGTGGAGTGAAGTACCAAGTGATTTGAAAGACAGAGTCATCAGCATGCTGCATGATGAGTTTTCCATTTCAACACGGGATGATCGCTTCAATGAAGACCTAATAAAGGTTCGAATGCGCGAATACTGCAAGCACAAGCGTTTCGAAGTGCAAAAAGAAATTAAGCATGGGCGGAACAAAACAGATTGGCTGGCCAAAGAAGATTGGAAGAATGCAAAGAAAGCAACACGTGAGAATCCCGACAAGTGGAGCAACAAAAGGAGGGATCCAGAGTGCGAGTAGAGGCAGGGAGCTCACACCACTTGGGGAGCAGCAGGTGGGCATCATTTTGTGACTGATTTTGTAAGTGTTTTTGTATTTCTCTTTAGGTTTGATAGTTAGGGTTTAGGGGTTTTTAAATTCTAACATAATGGATTCTTTGTATGTTTTGATAGTGGTCGATGATGACAGGATGTGACCCTACACCATACGAGCGCGAGTACGCAGGCAGGAAGGGCTTAAACATTCTGATGGACATTCTAAGTTCTCGCGGTGGCATGGTTAGTATTAGTGTTTACTCTTTTCTATTTGTTGTATTGTTTTATAAATTATATGTTTATACTTACAGAAAGCTGTCTTATTGTTTTTTTTTTATAACAAAATCCGATAGATACACCGCTTGGACGCAATGAGACGTCTGATTAGACGACGTCAGTCTAGCCGTAGCTACATAGCATCAGTTTCCTTTTGTCATAGCATATATATTATGAGATGACCTTTATATATCTTTTTGAAAACCATGTATATTTTTTCAATAATGACAATGGTGTTGTAACTATTACATTTGCAAAGTTTAGCAATCAAGTGATTTTTCCTATGATGTGTACAATTGTCATTGATTTACTTTCATCAATTTACTTTTGTCAAATTTGTATCTTTATTCTACAAACAATACTATGGACGATGGAGTTAATGGTTATATTGTCTTGTGGGTGACTACTTTGGATCTATATCTAAGCTTGCACTTTCTTTCAAAGGTGAATCTAGGCTTATCTTGGATTCATTTACATTTACTCAATTATTGGAACATTCAATATGGTTGATGGGTTGAATGCCCTACCACCAAAAAAAAATCTCTTGGGTGTCGCTATGACCGTCGCTATATAAAGCTCTGCAGCATCTCTATAAATGTCTCTATAGGTGACCTGTAAAGGTCGCTATGATCATCGCTATAAGCGTCACTATCTATACCGACGCATATCGCGAGACCGTTATAGCGACCCTCATAGCGACGTTCCCATATTGAGCTGCTAGCGGCAGTCTTAGCGATGCCGTGGAGTATAAAACCCCAATGTATTTCCGTCGCTAACAGCGTCACAAGTGTACAAAACCTCTTGTAGTAAAAATGTTTCCTATGCATATACATCATGCGAGAAATTTTTTCTTCTCATAGCATTGCAATTACGCTCTACAATGGTACATGGCCAAAACCCCTCATATCCCTTTAGTTCTTGAATTCTTTGTTTGTCTTTGACAACAATTGCTCTCTAAGACTTCCATGGTTCCTTTTATGGTCCACACAAATAGTAAGGAATTGTACTCCACACTTGCCATCCCTGCTCCTTTTCATAGCATCAGCTGACCCGTTGTCCATCACCTTGGTTTCCATGTAAGTAGCAGTGATTTATGGCTACCCAAGGGTAAGAGGGTATGTAGACATGTCCTGTACAAAGAAATTTTGGTCATCCTCCACATTCCCTATAGTCACCTTTACATTTGGAAAAGCTCCTTACAACTTCCCTGATGAGTTCTTTGTTGCACGAATCATCAATCTATGATTTATATCCATTGGCCATTTTGCTTTTTGATAAAGACTCTTTGAGATGAGGTTAATTTCTATCCCATGCTTTATCAACGGATCGTATGGCTCTTCTAAGTCTCCCAATTTTACCAGGGTCTTTGTAGCTGCTCTTGCCGAGTGACTCTTCAAGTAGTAACTAATGTGAGTGGTCTCGACTTCATCTTCATCGTCCAAGAAGAAAACACGTTTTACTCCTCCCTAGACTTGTAGCATCGAGCAAATCTTTTTTCACCTTGCTCGCTATAGACCTGTATACCCTAAGCATTTAAAGTCTCTGCTTCACCCTGTACGTGGATAGATTTAGTAAGAGACTATTGTTTTCTCTTTATAGTATCAATTATTTCTTCATGGAACTCTCGCTTCGAAGGAGTACGAGCGAAAGTGCGACGCGAGAGAGAGTGCGCGAAGAAGAGCACGACGATATGGTGAACTCGCTCTACTGTAATGTGTAGAGCATAGTGAGTTCTTATTAGGTTTTTACAAAAGAATATGTGTACATACCTGGCGGCCCGCCCACTTACCTGGGCGACCACATTGGGCTTTATACCCCAACAACCTCCCACTTAAAGTCCAATGTGGTACTTTAAGTGTGAGAGAAGCTACTATACAAGCTAATATACAAGAGATGTAGAGAAGTGATGTACTACCCTACACCTAGCTGCTTGCGAAAATGCGCAAAGCTCTCTAAGGGAAGTCCTTTTGTAAGTAGATCAGCAGGATTTTTTGTGGTGTGAACTTTGACAAGCTGAAGTTGCTTATCCTCGAGCATTTCCTTGATGAAATGATACTTCACATCCACATGCCTTGTCTTTGAGTGATAAACTGCATTGCGAGCCAATTGTATAGCACTTTGACTATCACAATATAACACAGGCATCTCTTCTTTGATTCCCAAATCTGTTACTAGTCGATTAAGCCAAATTGATTCTTTGCATGCCTCTGATGCTGCAACATATTCAACCTCTGTAGTAGACTGAGTAACACAATCTTGTAATCTAGAACGCCATGATACTGCTCCACCAGCCAATGTAAAGACATACCCTGACGTAGACCTTCGATTGTCTAAGTCACCTGCATAATCTGAGTCTATAAAACCGTTTACACTTAGCTCCTGACTCCCATAGCATATACGCATACTCTTTGTAGCTTTCAGGTATCTCAATATTTCTTTCACTGACTCCTAATGTTTCTTGCCTGGGTTTGACATGTATCGACTTACTACTCCCACGCAAATGCAATGTCTGGGCGAGTAGCAATCATTGCATACATCAAACTACCCATTGCAGATGCATATGGAATCTTATCCATTTCAACCTGTTCTTCCTCAGACACAGGACAATCTTGTTTGCTAAGTTTCACATATGGTGGCAATGGAACACTCAGTGCCTTTCCCTTCTCCATATTGAAACGTTACAAAACCTTGTCAATCTACTCTGTTTGAGATAACCAAATCAACTTCTTTGATCTGTCTCTCTCGATGCGCATACCAAGTATATGACTTGCCTCACCCATGTCTTTCATGTCAAACAATTTTTCCATCTTTGACTTCAAAGCTGAAATTTCTTCCAAGTGCTTGCCAGAAATCAACATGTCATCCACATACAAAATAAGGATCAGCCAACTGCCATCCTTAGCTGTCTTTGTATATAGACACTGATCGAACTCACTACGTTTGTAGCCTTGAGAAAGCATAAACTTGTGGAATTTATGGTACCATTCCCTCGGTGATTGTTTTAAGCCATAAAGACTCTTTAACAACTGGCATACCCAATCTTCCTTGCCTTTCTCAACAAACCCTTCTGGCTGCTGCATGTAAATTTCCACATCTAAATCACCATGCAAGAACTATGTCTTGACATCCATTTGGTGCAACACCAAATCTAATATGGAAACCAATGCAAGAAAGCATCTCAATGTAGTCATCTTGACCACCGAAGAGAAGACTTCATCAAAGTAAATGCCTTGTTCTTGCTTAAAGCCCTTGGCAACAAGCCTGGCTTTGTACTTTGGCTGACTATCATGAGCGATGATCTTATACCTGTAAACCCATTTACAAGGTAGAGCCTTTTTGCCCTGTGGTAATTTAACTAGCTTCCATGTCTTGTTTTTATGCAGAGCTGTCATCTCTGACTGCATGGCCAATTGCCAATTCCCGGAGTCCTTCATTTGCACTGCTTCCTTGTAACATGAAGGCTCATTGCAATCAGTCAACATGACATAGTTCATAGATGGAACAAACCTATCAGGAGGTCGCGTGACACGTCCAGATCTACGCACAATAGGTGGCTCAGGCTCAGCCACAACCTGTGGTTCCACTCTATCCTGTCCTTGCTCCTCTTGAGCCCTGACATTTTGTCTTGTACGTGCAGGTCCATCTTCTTGGAAGAAAACTCTTCTAATCTCCTCAACCCTCTCTGGTTTAGAATGATATTTGGATTCATTAAGGTGAACATCATTACTGCGGACAACCTTTCTGGATTCGGGATCCCAAAGTCTGTACCCCATCTCACCAGAATTACCATAGCCTAGAAAGATGCACTTTCTACTCTTTGGCTCAAGTTTGTTCCTAAATTCCTTTGGAACGTGAGTATATGCCTCAGAACCAAAGACTCTGAGATGCTTGTATGAGGGCATTTTGCCTGACCATACCATCTCTGGCACTGAATCCTTCTGCAAAACCTTTCTAGGAGATCTATTTACAAGATGAACAACTGTTGATACAGCTTCAGCCCAAAACCCATTTGGCAGCTGTGCATTAGAAAACATACTTCTGACCTTCTCTTGTATGGTCCTATTCATCCTCTCAGCAACACCATTTTGAGGAGGATTGTAAGGAGGAGTAAGTTCACGTTTTATTCCTTTTGACTCACAAAAGTCCTGAAAGGCCTTTGAAACATACTCTCCACCATTGTCAGTGCGTAAGCATTTAAGCTTCTTGCCACTCTGATTCTCCACAAGTGTCACAAACGTTTTGAAAACACTAAACGCTTCATCCTTGTGCTTGAGAAAGTAAACCCATACTTTCCTTGAGTAATCATCTATAAATGTCATAAAGTAAGAAGCTCCCCCTAGAGATAGGTTAGGCATAGGTCCACACAAATCACTATGAACAAGTGCCAACTGTGTATCTCTTCTACTGCTTCTATGCTTATGTGGCTGCTGTGTTTGCTTACCATACAGACAATGTTCACAGAATTCAAAATCATTAAATGAAATGCCAGGCAAATAACCAGAACGAGACAAGATTTCCATTCCCTTCTTGGACATATGTCCTAACCGGCTATGCCACAAAGAAACGTTCGGTTGCTCGGTTACATTGATTACATTTTTAGAGACATTTGATACATAAATCTTGTAAAGTCCTCCAGACTTTACTCCATGTGCTACTTTCATAGAACCCTTGGATATTTTCTACATGTTCTGTCCAAAAGTGGTGACGTAGCCAGCATCATCAAGTAAACCTGTGCTGATCAAGCTCTTTGTAATTGCGGGAACATGTCTCACATTCTTCAGCGTGAAAGAAGAGCCATTTTGAAACTTCAATTGAACATCTCCAACACGAAGATCTCACATGTCTTCCCATTGCCTAGCCGAACATGATCTTTAGTTTTCACATAAGAGGTAAACCACTCCTTGTTTGGAGATACATGAAGTGATGCCCGTGAGTCTATAATCCAGTCACTTAGTGCATTTCCATCAGATGCTGTAAGAAGAGCTGAGTCCATTGTGTTCTTCAAGAAGTAGATGTCTCCTGACACTAGACTGTCATCCTCTGCAACAGTGTTTGTCACATTTATTTCTTGAATCTTCACTGAGGACTTGTTCTTCTCACCATGGTCTTTAGCTTTCTCTTTGCCTTTTTCTGCTTTCCATTCTTTGCAGTCTCTTTTCATGTGACCCTTCTTGCCACAATGGTAGCATTCTATGTCACTCTTGCCTTTAGCACTGCGGGACTTGCTACGAGACTGATTCCTCTTTCCACCTTTGTACTTTTCTTTGGTCCTTCCCCTGACAACTAAGGCTGTTCCTTTGCCTTTGTCCATTGTCTTTCTATTGGTTTCTTCAGTAAGAAGACTTCCTTCTACACCTGCTATGTTCAAACCATCTGGAGGTGCAGAATTACTCAAAGCTGTGCGAAAAGTGTCCCAACTTTCCGGCAATGTGATCAACAGGAACATAGCTCTAACAGGTTCATCAAACTTGACACCTTGAGCTGACAACTAACTGTAGATTGTGTTGAATTCATTCAGATGATTGGACATAGGTGTCCCTTCTTTCATCTTCAAGTCAACAAGCTTCTTAAGAGAGTATACCTGTGAAGCTGCACTTTGCTTCTCATAAAGATCACTCAGCTTTAACCATGCTTGATAAGACGACATCTCGTCTGCTACATTGAAGTAAACGCTTTTTGCCAAAGTCAGCATAATGGTAGAAAGTGTCAATTCATCCATCTAGCTCCATTCATCTTCGTCCATATCTTCTGGTTTTATCCCCTTGAGCTTATAGATTTTATCTGCTTCTTTTGTACCAACACGTGCCAAATCTGCTTCTTCCACAATGGGAAATTGGTTCCATCCAGCTTCTTGATATTGTAAAGAGCAGTGTCCTGTGATCCAGCCATAACTACGCTTCACAGTGGTTTACTTTCCTGGGAAAAATTCGGCAGAGTTTCCCCTGTAAACTGACCTCTGAACCAATATCAACCTGTCAAATGAACCAAGAAAGCTTCAGATTCTGCATAAATTTCGGCAGAGTGTCCTTTGTAAAATGGCTCTGGTGTACTAAAAAAATAGACCAAAAAACAGCTCAAAAAACACTGTCTCTCTGACACTATAAGCTGTGGGTAAACCTGTCCTGCACCTGTACTGTCTCTGACTGTCCTGTCACTGTCCTGTAAGCATAGACTGCAACAATGCCTCAACGGCAATAAAGAAAAGATGCAATCCCAACCCTCAAACTCACAGTCAATACATCCTAGCTGCCTATCTAAGGGTGCTCGAGGGATCGCTCCAAGACCTGTATCACCGAAAGGATCTCAACATTCGAGAATCCCCCAGCTCAATAAAACCTCACTCGACCCTCAACAAAGGCTGCAGTAAATCTGACAGTACATAGACTTCCCACAAAGTCATACATCCACAAATTTCCCACTATATGCTGTAACCGCTGCGGCGGTTGTTTGTTGCGTGACTCACAGCCAGCAAACCCTCAACAAACATACATCATCTCTGACAATACATCCCATGTGGAAGTACTTGCAATGTCAGGATGAAATCTGGAATATCAAGCAGCAAGCACAAGCTACCTGATGAACTAGTGGATGTCGCATACAGTCTGTGTGTAGATGCACCAATGTCGTATGTGACACGCCTCCAAGAACTGTGAGCCGTCCTTCGATGTGTAGACAGCCACAAATCAACACTTTGGGAGTGTGGATATCCTCAGCACCTGCACTCGTAGGCCGAAAACCCCAAATTTGCAGAGTCGGATCTGCACCCGCCGAGACCACATAGTCGAAAATGGCCTGCGCAGACCTTTGTCGAAGCCGAACGGTGGCCGAGATGACCTCAGAATGAAATTCTGAGAACACCAAGCCCTTTGGGCTATCCCACAGTAATTGGGGCCGTGTCTTCCCCTGTTGAATTTCACTCCAATCTGAGTTGGTGACTCTAGCCTCCTACAGTGCTTCCCCGAGCCTCGATCTGAGCTCTTATACCAGTTGAAGGAGTACGAGTGGAAGTGCGATGCGAGAGAGAGTGCGCGAAGAAGAGCACGATGATATGGTGAACTCGCTCTACTGTACTGTGTAGAGCATAGTGAGTTCTTATTAGGTTTTTACAAAAGAATATGTGTACATACCTGGCGGCCCGCCCACTTACCTGGGCGACCACATTGGGTGTCACGGGAACCGAATAATAGAGATCGATAGCAAAAGATAGAGAAAGAGATCTTTGTATTGATGAATCTTTGTAGAGTTTTGATACAACAGAGGAGAAAAATATATGGGCGCACTCCGTTGTACGGAGCTCGAACCTCCCGACCACCCCCGAGCTTCAGTTCGCTTGCATGCAGCGTCTCACTCGCACTCACACTCGCACTCGCACTCTCACTCTCACTCTCACTCGCACTCGCACTCGCAGAAGAAGACATCGGTGAATGATTCCGAAACGCACCACCCGTCGTGCTTTTATCCTTCTTTTCCTCGAAAAGCCTGCACGATTTTCGTACCAAGTATACCTGCGAGAATAATATAAGAACGTGATCGCTAAGCGATCCGTAAAGGTTAGATTTCTATCATGACACTTTGCACAAATCCTGTTTCACACATTGATTTCTGAATCGCCTACAAAATAGCCAAAAGAACATACTCGTGCAACCAATTCAACATGATAATCAAAGTAAGAAAACATAATTATATACCTTCATAATCTCAATTGCCATACTCTACCATGAAGAAACAATCCACTTCTTGGTTGATAGCACGGAGAACTGTATGATGTTGTATGTCTGTCTGTCCCTGTGTACACTACACTGCTGTTGCCTTCTGTTTGTTTTCATCATAACTTTTACAAACAAACTCAGAATAAAACAATCCAGGTACTCAAAACGACGGGAATAGATCTGGTCTACAAGGCCACACGAGCAGAATTGCGAAAAACGTCTCTGTTTGGCTTAAAACGCAACTTTTAGGTCGCGACTCATAAAATCTCTATTTTTGGGTCTCCACTACTTTTACAACTTATTTTAAGCCTACCCATGCATTTTAAGCTAAAACACATAAATATAAAACATTGATATTAATAAAAATCTCAATTTTACTGTTCATAGACAGACTATCTGTTATTCATTAATCTTTATCAAATCCATCTTTAGTGTATTATTTAAAAATAATAATATATGTTCTCTCTTAATATCTCAACTCATTCGTATAAGCTCTATTTAATAGACTATTCAACAATCTTTCAAATCGTGCTAACGAAAGATATGCCCTGCTACATTCTTTTCGACTTTAAGAACTTCAAAGACTAGTCCTATTCCATTCTCCCCTTATCAAAATTAACTTTGTCCTCAGAGTTGGTCTAAAGAGAGGAAAATTCTCTTTGCAAAACACTAAGATCAACCCATGATGCATCCTCTACTGGATAGTTCTGCCACTTAACCGAAACTTCCACAATGTCTCTATTTCTCAGATGTTTAAAACGCCTATCTAGTACTAAGTCTGGTTCTACAGTCAATGGTCCGTCATCTTTCAACTTAGGGTTGTCCTGTAAAACATGATGCACGTTCGGAACATACTTTTTCAATAAACTCACATGAAATACAGGATGCACTTTGACATGAGAAGGCAATTCCAATTTGTAAGCTAATGAACCAATGCGCTTCAAAATTTTAAATGGCCCGGCAAATCGTGGAGACAATTGCTTATCCTTCCCAAGAATTAAATGTAATAGGACTAGTCTTTGAAGTTCTTAAAGTCGAAAAGAATGTAGCAGGGCATATCTTTCGTTAGCACGATTTGAAAGATTGTTGAATAGTCTATTAAATAGAGCTTATACGAATGAGTTGAGATATTAAGAGAGAACATATATTATTATTTTTGAATAATACACTAAAGACGGATTTGATAAAGATTAATGAATAACAAATAGTCTGTCTATGAACAGTAAAATTGAGATTTTTATTAATATCAATGTTTTATATTTATGTGTTTTAGCTTAAAATGCATGGGTAGGCTTAAAATAAGTTGTAAAAGTAGTGGAGACCCAAAAATAGAGATTTTATGAGTCGCGACCTAAAAGTTGCGTTTTAAGCCAAACAGAGACGTTTTTTCGCAATTCTGCCCATGTAGCCTTGTAGACCAGGTCTATTTCCGTCGTTTTGAGTACCTGGATTGTTTTATTCTGAGTTTGTTTGTAAAAGTTATGATGAAAACAAACAGAAGGCAACAGCAGTGTAGTGTACACAGGGACAGACAGACATACAACATCATACAGTTCTCCTTGCTATCAACCAAGAAGTGGATTGTTTCTTCATGGTAGAGTATGGCAATTGAGATTATGAAGGTATATAATTATGTTTTCTTACTTTGATTATCATGTTGAATTAGTTGCACGAGTATGTTCTTTTGGCTATTTTGTAGGCAATGCAGAAATCAATGTGTGAAACAGGATCTGTGCAAAGTGTCATGATAGAAATCTAACCTTTACGGATCGCTTAGCGATCACGTTCTTATATTATTCTCGTAGGTATACTTGGTACGAAAATCGTGCAGGCTTTTCGAGGAAAAGAAGGATAAAAGCACGATGGGTGGTGTGTTTGGGGATCATTCACCGATCTCTTCTTCTGCGAGTGCGAGTGAGAGTGAGAGTGAGAGTGCGAGTGCGAGTGTGAGTGCGAGTGAGACGCTGCATGCAAGCGAACTGAAGCTCGGGGGTGGTCGGGAGGTTCGAGCTCCGTACAACTGAGTGCGCCCATATATTTTGCTCCTCTGTTGTATCAAAACTCTACAAAGATTCATCAATACAAAGATATCTTTCTCTATCTTTTGCTATCGATCTCTATTATTCGGTTCCCGTGACAATTGGTATCAGAGCAAGCGGTTGATTCTGGACATGAAAGGATACGAGAGGAGGATGAAGGAGCAAGAAGACCTGATTCGGCGACTATGAGAAGATCTGAAAATTGCAAATCGGGAGCGTGTTGAGGCTCTGCGGGGCAAAGCAGCACGAGAGCTTGATATCTATGTAGACTTGATGGCCAACATGAAGGTGAAAACCATGCTAATCCACCTGGAAACAATAATCATTGTGGCGGCACTGGGGTACCGCCAAAAGAAACGATGACGATATGGGAGAAGCGACAACCAAATCATTCTTAACGAAGGCTAAGCTTAAAGAGTTTGATGTCATAAGAAAGATATGCAAAGATTTAGAAGCGTGGATTGAAGAACTCAAAGATTTGGATTATACTTTCAATATCGAGAACACGACCACGAGACTTTCGAATGCTCGAGCAAGGTGACCGATAAGACAATACGTACCAAGATGGCTCAATTGGAGACTTTTGGCGATGCGTACGATAAAGGTAATTCATCTACCCCTTCTTTGTGATGTTTTATGTCTTTGATACGTCCTTTGAAAGCTTCTGTGAAATCGAATTTATGCGTAGAAGTTGAGATTAAAATTTGAATTTCTTAATTGATTTGGATAGTATTCATTGCTTCTTATCGTCTAAATTGATTGAGAAATTAAACTTGAAATTAAATTGAGAAGTTAAAAGACTTGTGGACTTAACTAGTGGTAATAATAGTTCCACGAAAGAGTTAGTAGAAAATTTGTTTTTTTTTCTTTGAAGAGTCAAAATCATAAAGATGATTTCTATAACATAAACATTGATATGCATGATGTTATCATTGGTATCAATTAGATCATTGAAAATCATGTTTTGATTGATTGTTAAGAAAGAAAAATATATCTTTAATCATTTGATGATGATAATTAAGTCACACTCTTTGTGGAAAGAAAGACATTCTAAATCTAGTTTTGGCAATGGAATTGATAAGGTGACTTAGATAAGAGTGTGAGACGTTGCTTGTGTTTGCTAATGAGATTAAAGAGAATCTAGGGATAAACATAAAGAGACAAATCGAGAATTTATAGAGGATCTCTTACATGAAGTTAAGGATGTGTTCCGGACGATCTTCCTGGTATACCTCCACCTAGAGCGGTAGACCATGCCATAGATCTATATCCAGGAGCGACACCTTATTCCAGATCTCCATACAGGTTCAATATTGATGAGCTTAAAGAGCTCAAGATACAACTTGATGATCTTTTGAAAAAGGGTTTCATTAAACCTAGTGTATCTCCTTGGGGTAGTCCTGTGTTATTCCAAAAGAAAAAGGATGGTACATATAGGTTATGCATCGACTATAGGGGATTAAACAAAAAGACTAGTCCTATTAAATTGGGCTTTATACTCCAACACGCTTTGCTATTCTAAGGACCTCACCCAAGGTAGATTCCACTTTATTGTTCAAAAAACTCTCTTCCAAAACCTGTTTGAGATCCGTTGCTGCCTTTTTATTGGATTGAAGTTTGTAGGTCGGGCCCTTTGCTTTGGATTTTGTTGCTTTCTTCTTCTTCTCTTCAGAGGATTCCTGCATAGGCACCTCACAGGTAGGCATTTTTTGTGGAGAACTTGATCTAAGAGGTACTATGTCATTTCTACCTCCACTCCTTGTGTCCATTTTGGAAGGTCCTTCATCCCCATTCTCACACCTACATTTCTCCTCAACAATAGTCTCATTCCCTTCACATTTGGAAATGTACGCATGGACTAACAAAGAATATGCATGGTTGTTCCAACCTACTTCTAGATGAATGCATCTCTAGTTTCATGCAAAACTTTTGTAGTCATCTTACCCTTCATAGAAGATTCTATTGCACATGAACTTAGCTCTCCATTAGGTTCCTCTCCTCCAACCATGACTAATCCTTTTTTCTTATTAGGCTCCACCTTCAACCCATAGGTGGTCGTCCGGACCATTTAGATGGCATGGCTAGTAGCCATGTCCTCAACTAGGTTCTTCATCCTTCCCTTTCCATGTTTGTCCCCAAGAGCTTACTTGTTTCAGCTAAGTGGATCTTACCATCTTTAAAGAAAAAAAGCTCCTTTATTCAGGCATCTTTGAAACTGTCACAATCCCTCCTTGCATGGTTAGTACTATCACACCATATGCATCTATTTACAAATCCATCTCTGTTTTGAGGTTTTTTCCCTATAGATTGACCTGATGGTTGTCCTTTTTCTTCTAGCCTTGTAAGCTTTAACTTTCGCTCTTGCATTTCAATGACAATATCATCTAGAATGCAATTGTCACTCTTTGGAACCACAATAACGGGATTTTAGGGACTCTCAAGAAAGATCAGGGCTTAAGTAGGGTTAACTATCATCTTGTCTCTCCGTTTTTGTCGCTTGGCTAGTGGTAAAATTGCATCTTCGACCTCATTGCAATCAATCTTCAAGCCTTGTTTCACATCCTTATCCTCAAGCAACAACTCTAACTTCTCTTGAATCTCTTTTCCTGTAGCCTGCAAAAAGAGCTCTGTCTTCTTTGAGTTTAGTGGAGCCTTTTGAATCCTTTAAAATTGATCATATTGGTCTTTAAATTCCCTTAGCAGTTTGGTAGGCAAAAGCCCCTCTTTTGGCCAAACTAGACACTCTAAAAAAGTCCTCTTTGTTACCCTTTCGGATTCCTCCATGAAATACTCTCTGTTCAAGGCTAATTTGAATGCATCTCAAGTTCTCATATGATAATTTCTAATTCTGTTAACATGCTCTCTTAGGAACCACTGCTAGGTCAAAACTTTGCTTTCTGAAGAAGGTGCAGAGTCTGGAGTACCGGCTTGTACTGTGTTGATGCAATATAAATACCGAAAGGGGCGCTAAGGTTTGGGGCCAATACTCTTGGGGTGGAATTTCGCCACTCCGTGTCGCGTGTCGTCTCTCTCTCTCTCTCTCTCTCTCTCTCTCTCTCTCTCTCTCTCTCTCTCTCTCTCTCTCTCTCTTCAGTTGTTGTTGAAGTGCTAAAAATCTGTTCAGTCTGTTCTTTTCAATTGGCACGTGGTACCTGTCTCGTGACAACTATAATATCATCAAAGAAAGTGCCCACAAAAGATCGATGCTCTCAAAAAATCCTATCTATCATTGGGTTAAAAGTCGTTGGAGCATTGGTAAGTCCAAAAGGCATCACCAAAAATTCATATAAACCAAAGCTTGTCCAAAAGGCTGTCTTGTAGACATCTCCCAGAGCGATTGTGATTTGATGATATTCGCCTTTCAAATCAATCCTGCTGAACACCTCTACTTGCGGCACTTGATGAAGCTCCATATCCTTTACAAATCCACAAAGATAGTTTGTTACATACTTACCATTAAGTTGTTCCATTTTCTTCACCATAGATTGAAGCGCTTTTTTGAGGAAAGCTCCCTCCTTTCTGGAGCTTGTTGTTGCTACAAAAACACCATAAAAGCTTGAAGCATTTGCATTGTGACTAGATACCAAACCCCCTGTTTCTCTTGTTACTCCATAGCTTATAATATTTAATTTAAAACCTTCAATAAATATTTTGAACCCTCACCCTAGCCTACTTCGCATCGGGTTTACCAAAAATTTGTCAAGAAGTGTGTAGTGCAGGTAGGAAAGTGTCGGGCCTCTAACTATGAGGATTCATAGCAAAATCAAGAAAGGCGTAGATGATTTAAAGCTAAAAACACACTAAAAAAGAACAAAACTCAAATCATGAAAGATTCACTTTGAAAAAGATTCACTTTGAAAAATTACCAAGATTAACTCAAAACTCTTGTGTGTGTGAAGATGTCAGGACAAGGGCAAGGCCGAACCAGACAAGGGCAGGGCTGGACTAGGCAGTGTGGAAAGGGAGTCCAACTAGGGAAAAGGGCTAGGAGCTTGCTGATAGTGGGATATTGGGAGGTGGACTTCAAGGCACTAGTTTCCCTAGTCTTACACTGGTATCAAGAGCCACAGGTTTCCTTTTTGGGGAAAAATACGTCGTGGTCAAAGCCGTGGAGCCTATCTCTTGCAAGGGGAGGATGACAAAGTTGAACCCCATTGCGCCCTAGACTGCTGACCAAAATCCGACAAAGCAGTGGCACCCACCTTACATCACATCGACCCCCCTCAACCCTCCCATTTTTGAAGTCCTGTGTTCACATACAAATGCCTAAGGCCAAGGGCCTTAGGACTTAAAATTGATTAAGGGTGATTACACACCCTGTAACAAGCAACAAGCTTCTTACCCGGATTTTGTGAGCACATATTTGAGTTCGATCAGAGATGGGGCCGGCAAGTACACAGCAATTACATAATTTCCCTACGTGCTTGCTGCAAAAAATCAGCAATTCGATAAAGCTTCTCAAAGGGATTCATTGACGAGGGTATTTCTCAAATTAACTACGGTTGAAAGCAATACCAATCACACTTCATTCGGCTACATGTGTTCGAATAGAGTACCTGCACGGCTGGAGTTTTGGATTGATATCAACTTGCACAATCGACATAATTAGCATGGCTAATCAACCTTGGCGGTGCTAATGACAACTACAGGATTCATTTTCCTCAACTCAAGGTATTTTTTCCTCTGCTCCTTCCACTGCACAGTGTTGCCATGGATTCAAATATAAATATGAATTTTGATTTTGAGCATCAAATGCCTGATCCTACCCGTGTTGGCTTGCAGTCGGATGCTTTCATGGAGAGTGCCCACGACGCTACGGCGGGTGATGACGCTTATGAACTGCTTGATATTCAAAAAATTTGTGCACTTCAGATACGCATGTCAGTCATGGAAGGAAATTTTGCATCTATAAATGAAAACATCACTAAATTATCCACGTTAGTGATACAACTAATGCAGCAGTAGTCCAAGGGTCCTACTCACCCGCACATCCATGAGCACATTGCTACACAGGGGAAAGGCCCTTCTGATCATGGAGAAGGTCCATGTGCCGATGCGTTGCACACTCTCACTACAAAAGAAGTGGATGGGTTGTTGAAAAACACCAAACCACTGACTTTTAAGGGAGAAGACCAATATCACAATAAGGATGCAATCAATATCTTTCTCAGCAAGTGGGATGGAATTCACGCATTACGGCGTACTCCGGACGCAGTCAAAGCACTGCAAACAAGTTTAACTTTGGAAGGCATAGCCTACAAATGGTGGATGTCTCTCAAGGAGAAGAATATCATACCACAAAGTTGGGTAGCTTTTGAAACTATCTTTTGCAAAGAATTCTTGTCAACAAATGAGGCAGATCAGATTTGGACGGCTTGGGACACGTGTTCCATGTGCCAATACTCATCATTACTTGACTATCTATCTTAATATCAGGATGTTATCCTCAAGTTGGAAGGCCTTGACACCTTTTAGCAAGTACGTGGGTTTATGTTTATCCGTGGTCTGACGCCAAAGCTTAAGAAGCACATCAAGACTCAAGACCCTAAAACACTTGAGGAAGCCATAGTGAAAGCACATATTAACAATGATCCAGATGAGAAGAAATCACATCATAATCACGTGCCTACTAATATACATGGTAGTACACGCATACAATACGGGCACAATAAAAGGAAATTTATAGTAGCTAATTCGAAAGCATCTAAAAAACCCAAGGGGTCAAGAGGTCCTCTCTCTCCTGAGGACTTTCATAAAGCTAAGAAAGAGAAATTATGTTTCCAATGCTTGGAAAGCGGTCATGGCCAAAAGGATTGTCCCAAGGGGAAATATGTTGCTCATGTGGCAAGGAGAAAGCAGTGCACACAGTGCAGCTGCTACCTCTTGAGTCTTCCTCACGATTCTCTAGAGTGGAAGTAACACACACCGAGGTGGTGCATGAATGCTGTCTACAGCTTCCATGTGGCAATAGACCTTCGGACCACATGAGTTAGTACGTATGCACGGATCTCTGCAAGGGCACAAGGTGCGCATCTTGGTAGATGACGGTGCTACTCACAATTTTATCAATTATGGATTGGTGAAAAAACTCAAATTGCCTCAAACTACGAGTACCCACCACTACAAGGTAGCAATGATGAATGGATATGATGCCAAAATTTGGGATACTCAAGTCCGAGCTGTTCCGTTGGAAGTACAAGGCTACTCCACATCCTTGGATTTTTAGGTTATGAACATGGAGAGGGCAGACATGGTCCTTGATAGGGAATGGTTGCATAGCCTAGGACCATCATTGGAGCGTAGCTATGAGCACAATAGCTTGATGTTTGAATCCCATGGCGCACATGTGTTGTTGTTGGGAGAGAAGGATGTACCTTCTTCACCATTGATATGTACATCTGAGCTTATGTAGCTCATTTCTGATAATGAAATAGATCAAGTTTTATCGTGTTACTCATTGTCTCATTTTCTCTTTAACATTGAAGCTGTTGAACACTCCTCAACCCCGCATTCTTTTCTCTCATCTCTTCCACCAATGGCTACTTCCCAACAAGCAAAAGTTTCTAGTGAGTTAAAAAATTTATTAAAGGAATTTTACGATGTTTTTCCTTATGATTTTCCACCAAAATTACCACCGACATGATTAGTGCAAGATAGCATCGATGTGGTTGCAGGCAGTAAACCTGTCAGTAAACCACCCTACTGCATGAGTTACTCCGAAGCGGTTGAGGTGGACCGTTAGCTTGCTGACTACCTTAGCAGAGGGTTTATCCAACCGAGTTCTTCACCATGAGCTTCTCCTATCCTATTAGTGAAGAAAAAAGATGGTAGTATGCATGTGCGTAGACTATTATGGCTTAAATGTGGTTACTGTTAAGAACAAGTACCCATTGCCATGCGTGGATGATTTGTTTGACAAAATCACTCATGTTCGTATTTTTACGAAAACAAACTTCCGGTCAAGATATCACCAAGTACGTATTTGACTTGCCGATATCGAAAAATTCATTCCAAAACAAGGGACACTAGGAGTTTTTGGTTAAGCCTTTTGGGTTAACCAATGCACCAACAATTTTAGCTACGGGCCTACATATGGATCAATCCAAAGTGGATACAATCCGATAGTGGCCTTCTCCTAAAAATCTAGAAGAGTTACATATTTTTTTAGGATTTGGAGGTTTTTATTGAAGGTTTGTTAAAAACTATGCTAATCTTGTTGTTCCCATGACGAACCAGCTGAAAGGAAAAATCAAAGCTTTTCAGTGGGGACCCACTCAATAGCATAGTTTCGATACGCTCAAGGATACATTAGCTCTAGCTCCAATACTAGCTATTGTAACCATTTGCTTTGGAAATGAATGCTGCTATTGGAGCAGTCGTGTTACAAGACGGGCGGCCAATTGCATTTGAAAGCAAGAAGCTTGATGCAGCACAACATAATTACTCTACAATAGTGTCTGGCTTAAAAACATGGCGACATTATTTGTATGGTGCTCAGTTTGAGATTGTATTTGACCATGAAAGCATCAAATGGTTTAAACAAACAAACTAATTTGAAGGGTTGGAAAGCCAGGTGGGATAAGATTCTTCAGGAATATGACGCCAAGCTTCAGTATCGTAAAGGACGTTACAATGTGGTGGCTGACGCTCTTAGTCACATTCCGGAGACCAATTCTCTCTTGTTCATGGAACTTTGTAGTGAATTTTTGGAATGATGACGCATATTTCAAAGTGTGGAGCCATGTACAAATGAGGGATCCTTCTAACTTCAATGATGGTATTGTAGCGTTAATCTCTACACATAGTTCTCCTCTGTCGAGTGATGAACTACAGTGATGGAAGCATTTCACCACCATCGATAATGGGTACCTACTCCATAAGGGGAGAGTTTGTGTATCGATGGACATCGACATTTGGTGCCAGAATCTTTATGAATGTCATGATAGTCCAAGTGCAGGGCACTCCGGTATTAGATAGACTTATGCTCTCCTATGATGATAATTTTACTGGCCAGGATTACATGGCTTTGTTCAAGATTATGTCTTGCATTGCCAAAAATGTATAGTTAACAAAGCAGAGCACCTGAAAGTAGGAGGACTCTTACATCCGTTAGAGATTCCCAATGGTAAATGTGAAAGTATCTCTATAGATTTAATTGTGGGTTTACCAACCATTGTACGACGTCATGACTCGGTATGGGTGGTCGTAGACCGTTTGACTAATCTATGTAAGTTTATTTCAGCCAGATCAACAATTAAGACTCCAGAACTAGCCACGTTATTTGTGAACAACCTATACAAGCTGTATGGTTTGCAAAGTGACATTGTCAGTGATCGTGATCCCAAGTTTAACAATCATTTTTGGAGGGCTGTGCTCAAACAATTGGGTACACAACTGAACCTTAGTACAAACAATCATCCAGAAACAGATGGTTAGACTAAACAAGAGAACCAAGTGCTAGAGGATATGCTACGCCCATACGCTAGAAAGAAACAGTCAGACTGGGAAGAATATTCACCTATTCTCAAGTTTTCTTACAATAGTGCTAAGCATGTCACAACTGGATTTAGTCCGTTCATGCTCGTGTATGGTTTTCAACCTAGATCACGTGTTACGGTGGGGTTGGCGACCAAAAAAATCCAACAGGTTAAGGATTTTCTTCAAGATCACATGGATATGCTGAAATTCGCTCGTCAGAATGTCCGACAAGCGCAGAATCGATATAAGAAGTGCGCTGATGAGAAATGTCGGCAAGTTACCTTTGAGGAAGGGGAGGAAGTCTTTTTATGTGTGCCAGAACATTCAAAAAGTCTGAAAACTGGGCCAACACCTAAATTATCTCCACAATATTGTGGGCATTTCAAAATACTCAAACGAGTAGGTGATCATGCATACAAATTATCGCTACCTACACATTCTTGTATTCATCCGGTGTTCCATGTAAGTCGTTTAGGTAAGCGGCTACATGGGGACAACAATGTCATTGGCCAGCAGATTTTGGTCGATTTTGTTGAACCTCCTACCTTACCACATTAACCTGAATGAACTCTCGACTATCATGATTTACCTACACGTCATCATGTACGTCGAAAAGCTCCCTAATCAAGTGGAAAGATCAACTTGAGGAACGCCTCACTTGGGAAAACATTAGTGTGCTTAAGGAGAAGTTTCCCACTTTTGTTTTCGAGGACAAAATCTCTTCTTTAAGGGGGGGAGTAATGTCAGGACAAGGGCAAGGCCGGACTAGGCAGTGTGAAAAGGGAGTCTAACTAGGGCAAAGGGCTAGGAGCTTTCTATATAGTGGGAGGTTGGGAGGTGGACTCCAAGGAAATAGTTCCCCTAGTCTTACGGAAGATTAGGTGTAGCCCTCGCTCTCAATTCCTACATATATGCACTGCTCTTTTGACTTGTTAAAAACCCCTAAATTGACGCTTTGATTATTCATTGTGACCACTTCATGGAATCTTAAAAATTCATTGGAGAATCCCAAGTAGTTATTTGAGGACAGGAAACCCTAATTGGAGGCCTCAGAGCCTCAAACATGTAATGGAAGCAACAAGGGACTACAGTATAACCTTGGATTGTAATGGTTGTATCTCCTTGCTTATATGCCCAAATGAGCTTTTCTTGGATCTATAAGTTCCTTATCAAGTTGAGAAATGATTACACTATCATTGATGTGGAATTTTGATCCATTTTGTGCTATTTTTTGCCCTAAAAAGAGTAAAATACCCAAACAAGATGGGAAAAATTTCTTTTTTTTTGTTAAGTTCCCTTTTAGCTCAAATTTAATTTTCAAGATCATTTCCCCACTTGTTAAGCACATTGGATATGTCTTTTACATCGACGTATGAAACCGATTTTTTTGAAATCCCGCCTTGCACTTTGTAGGCAAAACGAGTGCACCACTTCAATACACTTGACATTTGTACATTTCTAAAATAATTATGCATGATTTAATGTGTTAAAACATGCAACGATGCCACGTCTCCAGCCTCGCCTGCCGCCAAGGTATGTAGACGTCTACAACTATGGAAACTGTTTTTGCATATATCACACTATGTACATTGTAGCATTTGGTCCCACACATCAAAAACATTAACACTAGGTTGGTAACCTAACAGGACATAAAAGTGTCCTTTCAAGGTTTTGAAAAAAACCTCCAAAACCATAGTAGATCCACTCATTTTGTAAAATCCTTTCATGAGGTTATAGTTAAAGGCCTACTACACATGGAAAAAATAAGAAACTTGTAAAATTTCTCATCTTTTGGTCACACCAAGCCTCCAAAGTTGATGGACCAGTACATTTTCATCAAAACAGTCATTTCTTACGCTTTGTTGCATAAAAATAAGATTAGGGATTTTTGTAGGACTTGAGATAAATTCCCTAGTTAACTTCAATGGGTTGGTGATCAGAACATATGATTGCTTCTCACTCACTATTTTTTGTTTTGCCAAAAGAAATAGGTACAAAAAAGTTGAATTTTTACCATTCTGCAAACCTATCATCAAAGTTTCTATAGCCACGCTCAATACAAATAATATATGCATGTTTTCTTAGTTCCCTATTGTCCTTTAGGTTTATAAGGAGCCATGGAGCATGTCAAAAGAATAATACATCTCTTACCAAGGGGAATCTTGGGGACAAAGATGAAGTGCTAAATACAGCAAACATGAAATAACTGGGTTCAACATTATGAGTTGTAGAATCCCATAGAAACTATTCAATATCTAGCCAAATTTGATCCTTATGAATAGATATGGTTACTACCTACAAAATGCATGTAGTTGTCACAAGAAACTAACAATATTGAAAAAGCTACACTTGATATACTAGAATGTTTCGTTTTCTTCTATAATTGAAAAAATCAACCATCGTTGTCTACTATGAAAAATAGGGTATTAGGTGCCCCAAAACTCAAGGAATATTAGCTTTATGTTACAATATGCAACATAGAAAATCAAAACTGCATTTGGATATCATGAAAGCCACCAAGAAAATCATAGAAGAGCTAAAATTGGCTAAAAAATAGGATTTGACAATTTTTGTAATTTGGTCATAACTTACAACTTTAACATTTATTTCTCCCTAGAATCATCAGGACATGTTGAGGACTCCTAAAGATAGTTCTCTAGCATTATAGACCTCACAAACATGAATTCTAGAGTGGTATAGTTGCAAAAAGTTGAAAAAAGCCAAAAACAGGATCCGTTTTTTCACACAGTTTAGGTTGTGAAATGTTGTGCAAGGACAAGGTTAAAGATGGAATTGATATTCCAAAAAAATGTCGAGTTTTTTTCAGCTCATGAGACAACTTTCTACACAGCTAGCACCTCAAAATCCATTTTGAAACTCTTGACATAATTCAAGAAAAATGATCACTTAATAGGACATAAAAGTGTCCCACGACATAAAAGTGTCCCATTACCAACCTAGTGTTAAGAGTGAGGTAGGTATTTTTATTTTCACATTATGCACGTGCCACGGCATGATAATGTGTATGTACTTGTAGTCACATTGAGCAAACGAGGAGGCCCATCGGGCAAGACATTTGTCTTCGTTGGCATTTTTCAAAGTGGGGAATCTGGGAAAATTGTTGAGATCCATTTGGAGAATGAAAACTCTGCCCAAAAGAAATAGCTTGAATTTCTTTATTCTTAATTTTGAGCATAAAGAATTTTCCTTTGAGCAGAAGGATAATCTTGGTATGCTTTTTGGAAGGAGCCGCTAGCAAACGTGCAAAGTACCATTTGTTTGTGTTCATTATTTTCTCAAAGAGATGCACCCCAAGCTTCTAGTGAAGTATCTATGTAGAGAATAATTTCTCCATCACCGAGTATCTTCAAAGTGGGAAGTTGGTTGCAGATTGTTTTCCTGCAAAAGTGCCTTGATCTTCTTCGTGAGGGTCGCTTAGTAAGGGATGCTCCAATTGATCCAATCCAGACCTCAACCTAGGAATTTTTGGAGCTCTTTGATATTTTTTAACTGATTTGGACTGTTAATACATGCTCCTGAAGCTTGATACATCCATTGCAAATGGTGATGCCCAAAAGGTCTACTTTTTCTCGAGAAAATCTTCATTTAGTATAAGATAAAGCTAGACTTGTTTTAGTAAGCAACTTGTGCAATTCAATCAAATGTTGCACATGTTGTTCAATGTTGTTGGAGTATATCAAGATATCATCTAGATATACTAAGCAAGACATTTTTAAAGACCCAAATATTATTTCAAATCTAAGCTAGCATTATGAAGGGGAATTTGCTAATCCCATAGGCATGAAGATCCATTGATACATATCTTAAGGCCCAAAAAAAGGTGTTTTATTCCTATCTTTAGGATGCACTTTAAATTACTAGAATCCATTCGTAGAACCAAATTTGGAGACGTTTTTTATGCCATTTATTCTTCTAAATAAATCTTAATTCTTGGAAGAGGGATAGGAAATTTATTTGGAACCAAAAGAAAATTATGAGGCTTGTAATCAATTACCTGCCTCTTCTTCCCTCTCTTTTGTTCATTGTGGTTGTTGATGTAGAAGGCTCTGCATGCCAAGTTTGAATTGAAGTGTTTGATTATACCTTTCTTTAGAAGCTCTTCTATTACTTTCCAACAAAGCTTAATGTTTGCTATTGACATTCCTACATGAGATGATTTGATTGGATTTGCTTCTGGGATAGTTGAAAGAGTGATCATATATTTTGCTTCATCACAAAAAACTAATGGGTTGTCAGAGGTTCTCTACAAGATCTTTTTCTTAATTTCTTCTATTTGGTTTTTATATTTTTCTTTCTCCTTTTGTGACCATTCTCTTGATTTGCTATTACAATAGTTAATGGATACCAAAAAGCTATTAATAGAGTAATTAGCTCTTTTTTATATAGGAGTGCAAGATCTTTTTCCCAAATAGAAAAAATTGAAGCTGGTTTCTGTGAATGTGCTTAAAGATAGTTTTCAGACAATGTCAAAAACCAACAATTAAATCATAACACATATTTGAGTTGTGTAAGGATACTGTATAGGTAGCTTGGAAGTACCTAACTCTATCCATGTGTGATCATTGTTGATGGGAATAAGGCATTCTGAATAAAGCTTCCTCCTACACTTGTATCTATTAAAGCATCCAAAGAAATTTCTTGAAACCCTTTTGGTTTGATTAGCAATCCTTCCCTTTGTTTTAATTCTTTTTCATTTTGGAGAAATTATTTTTATGATAGACTAGGGAGTTGTTGTGATGTAGAGGAAATATCTTGGCGATATTCGGGCATTCAACATTAGTTCTCTTCCACGTGGTAATTCATGGATGGATCTAGGTTTAATTTTACCTAACACTAGATTGCTAATAAAATTATGATCAAAGAGAGGCTACTTCTCTTTGAATTGCTTCATTTTTATTTCTTGTTCAAAGCTAGAATAATCATTTTCTCGAGTGGGTACTTTAGGTTTATCAGCTTCTTCTAGAGTAATTCTGAGTTGCTTCTAAAAAGTAGAGACCTCTTTGTACTTTTTCTTAGTAACAACCTTTTTACTTGATCTTTTAGATTTGGAAGATGAATCTAAGTCGTTTCAATTGAATCTTCAGACATGTATCTTTGTTTTCCGTTAAAAGAGTTTTTCCACTATTGAGGATTAAAGGGAGTGGGCATGACGTCTTCCAAATTCATTACATTAAGAGCAATAGGAGCTTCATTTGGAATTGTAGTTGTTGCTTTCTGATGAATAAGACATGCTCTCAAATTGAGTAATCTTGAATTCAAAATCTAATATGTTTAAGTATTATATTTTTAAATACTATTGATTTTTCTTCTCGGGGCATTTGGAAGCCCAATAACCTGTTTTGCCACAAGTACAACATTTATTATCATCCTATGAAGATGTGGCCTTATGTTTCATGAATAGTCGTTCTTCTCTTTAATTTCTTCTTCTTTTTGCTCTTCTCGAGGTGCTTGCACGAGCATTTCTTCTTTTTGTCGGCACATCCAAAATCTATGGGTGTTAGTATTGCTCGCAAAATATATTTGAAGGTTTTGAATCCTTCAATTCTTTTTGTTCCTATTTTTTCATAGATAATTCTTGTATTAGTACCTGTAAAGCTTGGATTATATCTCCAAGTGTAGCTGATTAGAGATCTAGGTTTTGGTTATCCAATTTTTCAATAAGGAACTTTTTACGCTTTTGTCAACTTGTACACAAATTTTTCTTTGATTTCTCTAGAATGGTATTTACCAGCTTGGCATACTAAAATTTTGCAGTAAGTAGAGAAGTACCAGATCAAGGAGAAGTTACAGATTTGAACTTCATGAAAAACCACTGATGCCAATGTTTCTTGATCTTCTTGATGCACAATGAACACTTTGTAGATAATTGCAATTAGGATCAAGAGAGGAGAAGCATTTCCTTCACGTCGCATAATAGAGTTTTTGACTTCAGGAGGAAGCATTTCCCATCGTTGCTTGAGAATGTCGATAAAATTGATGCCAGTTTCCTTGGAAGAATATATGATCATGATCTTTCATTCCGGAGCTGTGTTTTGTGTTTGACATATCCCAAATTGTTTTAATTTGGTCCAATGCCCAATTATAGTAAGTCTACTCCTTTAGGGGTTTTTGGTGAGTTTTTGCATGGGTTGTCAATCAATTTATTGCAATTTTAATGACAACAATCAATAGTGTAGAGAACTCTTTCATCCTCAAACAAACTGCTTCGCATCTTGTAATAAAGCCGCTCCATGGCTTCCCAATCTTCACTCCCTAGCTCTTTGTCTGAAGAAGTATCATGTTCATATTCAAATTTCAAGAAATTTAAGAGCAGATCCTTGTGTGAGTGACAAGGATGATGACTAAGGGAAGGTTTGGTAAATGAAAGGTATGGTAAGTCTTTGGAATATGGTACTATCAAATCAGTATGCAAAGAGGGAGGAGATGTGGTGAGCAGGCTTTGAAGTTGTGTATACCGGCAAGCAATGTTTTGGGTTGACTCTGCTGAGATGTAGAGAGAAAGAGAGAGAGACGAGACAAGAGACACACCATATACGCTCCCAAAGACTGATTCATATTGAGGACAAGATACAAATATATAGGTTAGACCAAGTTCAGTAGAGTGAGCCATATATAGCTCCAACACCCCCACTCAAACAAAGGTCTCTAGCTTTGGATGAAAAAACCCTTCGGGAGTTCAAGGGAAAAACCCAAGCCCCTATACAATGTGAAATATGAACCAGCGGTGATGATGTGAAAGTGAATTGTGCATCTATGTACAAATATTCAAGTGACTTAGATATCACAAGGTGCAAATGTGGAGTGTGCATAGTGCATGGTACCAAAAAGATTACAATGTCATATGTACAAAGCTATTACAATAGAAAAGAAGCTAATCTAGAAAGAGTGAGGTCGAAGCAACTCCAAGCTCCGAGCGCAAGAGGATGAAACGTGACTCATTGAGGACTTTGGTCAAAATGTCTGCAATCATCTGGTCACTTGGACAGTGTTCAACCATAATGGTTCCCTTGCGTACTTCATACCTGACATAATGATAATGGACAGCAATGTGCTTTGACTTATTATGTTGAACATAGTATTTTGCAAGACTAATAGCACTTTGGTTGTCACACCGCAAGGGTGTGCTAGAAAGAGGAGAGTGACCAATATCAACCAGCATTTGTCGAAGCCAAATCAACTCACGAGCTGCAAGTGATGCCGCAACATATTTTGACTTAGTCGTAGAAACTGCAACACAACGTTGTTTCTTGCTGGTCCAAGAAACAAGACAACCATTTATAAAGAAGCAATTTCCACTAGTAGATCGCATAGATAAATGTGAGCTTGCCCAATCTGCATCTGTGTAACCCAAAAGAGAAAGAGATTGCATAGAATCGGATGTGAGTTGTCGTCGATAGACTAAACCAAAATCTGTAGTGCCTTTCAATTATTTCAATACACGATTTGCAGCAAACCAATGCTTAAGAGAAGGACATGCAAGATGTTGTCCAAGATAGTTAGCAGCAAATAGAATATCAGGACGAGTGTTCATGCCAACAAACTGAAGACATCCAATCAAGTTAGCATAAGGTTGATTTGTGACAAGTTGACCGCCATTGTCATAAGTATTCTTCGTAGAGCTCGCAAGACAAGGTGTGTTGGCTGAATGTGCAGATTCCATACCAAATTTTTGAATAGTATCTGCAATAAACTTTGATTGTCGAAGGAATAAAATACCTTTTGTACGGTTTCGTTGGATTTGAATGCCAAGACAAGAGTGAATCTCTCCAAGATCCACCATATCGAATGCAGAAGACAATAACTTTTTCACTTGCTGAAGAAATCCCAAATCATTGGAAACAAGGATGGTATCATCCACATAAAGAGCAAGAATCACAAAAATGCTACCTTGGCGTTTTATGTATAAGTTGGGGTCTGACGAGCAAGAGATGAATCCTTTAGAGGTGAGAAAAAGATCAAATTTTGTATACCAGGCTCGCGAAGCTTGTTTGAGACCATATAGTGCCTTATGGAGTTGAGCAACAAGGTCTTCTTTACCTGGAATAACAAACCCTTCTGGTTGTTCCATATAAATTTCCTCTTCCAAGTCACCATTAAGAAAAGCAGTTCGCACATCCATTTGATGAGCTTCTAAATCAAATTGAACAGCAAATGCCAATAAAACTCGACCACTTGTAATGCGAACAACTGGTGAAAAAGTCTCTTGGTAATCAACACCAGCTACTTGGGAGTAACCTTTTGCAACTAAACGCGCCTTGAACTTGTCAAAAGATCCATCTGCTTTTACTTTTGTTTTATACACCCACTTACATTTAATAGCTGTACGACCAGGAGGTAATTCAGTTAGTATCCATGTACCTTTAGAGATAAGAGAATCGTACTATGCTTCCATAGCCTCTTGCCATTGATCCTTTTGTGGTGAAGAGATAGCTTCATCATAAGTAACGGGATCTTCAGAAGTAGAAAAAGCATTATCAGCAATATCGTCATCATAAACATGACACGAGCCATGTTCAAAATCAATAGGCAGATCAACAAAAATATCAATATCATCATTGGAAACATTTGGAATGGATGGTTGTGAGGAGGAAAGTTTCTCTATAGGAAGAATTTCATCTTCTGAAAGAAATGGAAAAGCCTGAAGCAATGATTTAGTATCAATAGAATCATCCATGGACCATGAGCCTCCCATAAGCTGTTCGTTAAAAGTAGCATCACGATTCACAATTACTTTCTTGGAGGAAGGGTCATAGAATTTGTAGCCTTTGAAAGTGTCAGAATATCCAATAAAAATAACTTTAAGACCAGGAGCATCAAGCTTTGTTCGTGTTTATTTGGGAACATGAATATAAGCAATACATCCAAAGGTTCGAAAATGAGATACAGAAGGAATGGCACCTGTCCATGCTGTGATGGGTATCTTACCAGAGGGTGCAGTAGTAGGAAGATGATTCTGAATAAATGTTGCTGTCAAAGTAGCTTCAGCCCAAAAAACACGAGATAAGCTAGAATGAATCAGCATACATCTTACAACATTGAGAATAGTGCGATTCTTTCGTTCAGCAACACCATTCTGTTGAGGCGAATATGGAATAGTGTGTTCATGATGAATTCCACTATCAGCACAGTAACTAACAAACTCTCAAGACATATTCGCCTCCATTGTCACTACGAAGCTTCTTAAGGCGACGACCAGTTTGAAGTTCCGCAACCTTGTGGAATTGTTTGAAACCAGATAAGGCTTCAGATTTTTGTCTAAGTAGAAATACAATCGTATACCTTGAGAAATCATCAATGAAAGTAATGAAGTAGCGATATTGTGATCTCGAAGAAGGTAGAGGTCCACATATATCAGTATGAACAAGATCCAATATGTCATGAGAATGAGTTGTATTTGAAAGAGGAAAGGGTTTATGATTGTGTTTCCCAAGAGCACAAAATTCACAAATTCCCATATGGGGATGGGCTTTAAGATCCATGCCATGAACAAGATCACGACGTTGAAGATCAAGGAAATTTGAGAAATCAGCATGAACAAAATGGTGATGCCATACTTTGCAATCATGATTACCTGGAGCAGTGACAATATTTGCTACATCATCATTGAGAGAGAGTTCAAACAAATTACCGTTTCGAGGAGGAGTGGCTATAGTTTGTCCATCTTTTTCAATTCGGCATTTGGTATAATCAAATCCAACAAACAGACCAAGATCAACAAATCTAGCAACTGAAAGAAGATTACGTTGAAGATCTGGTACATGTAATACTCCTCGCAAAATTCGAGTGGAAGAAGATAAGGTACCAAGATATAAGTCTCCAATACCCTTTACTTGACAAGTAGTATGATCAGCAAGATAAACAACACATTGAACTGGCAGTGGATGATAGTTATGGAGCCACTTAGACTGATATGTCATATTTCCTGTAGCACCAGAATCGACAATAAAAAGTGATCCATCACGTACATGAAGTATTCTGTTTGGAGCAACTGAACATAGGACGCAGCTTGTTTCTGGTACAATGTTGTTTCGATGTTCAGTAGCATATGCTCTATTCCGATCTGTGTCGAATCGACGCTTATAGCACATATGAGTGGGATGATCAGATCGTCCACAATATTCACAAGAAGAAGAAGAAGAGTCTCTAGATAAACCTGGTTGTTTTGTGGTAATATTGTGTTCTTCATCATATTGACGTTCCCAACAATCATCTTCAGTATGGCCATTTCTGTTGCAGTAAGAACATTGCTTATTAGGAAATTTGAGACGAGAGAAAATATTACCGCGACGGCCACCTCTGCGGTTTCCTCGTTGAAATGGACGCCTTCGAGTATAAAAATCACATTCCATCTGTTGTGACTCAGTCTCCTCTTGTGAAATCATAGCTGTATCGTGACCAGCATTCCAACGTTCTTGACGTTGAGAGTATTCAATTAAAGACATGCAAGCTTGGTCGAAATCAAGACCATCTTTATTAGAGAGAATAGTAACAATGTTATCATAAGAAGAGTCCTTCACCGTATCAAGGAGAAGTGTAATCAGTTGCTTTTGTGGAACAGGATCACCGGCAGCAGCAAGTTGATTAATAATAGATTTGAAAGACTCAATATGTCCCGTCATGGAAGTACCAACTTCATATTGTAACTTGTTAAGCAACCCTCTCAAATAAAGTATTTCTGTAACAGATTTCTTCTGAAAGTTTGCAATAAGGTACTTCCATACGTCATGGGAAGTAGGCAGTTCATACATATCAAGCAAAAGGAAATCAGTAGAGCAGAAAGAATATACCGACGAGCTGCTTTATCACGTCGTTGCCAATCCGTATAGGCAACATTCCAATCTTCAAATATAGGTCCTTCAGTGATAAGTACGTTATCATTATCCGTATCAACAGGCTGAGGCGGACAAACACGATTTCCAAGAACAACATCGGAGAGTTCATCGCCTTCAAGAATTAACAACATCTTTGCTTTCCAGCCTAGAAATCCTTGACCTTGGAAAGGAGGAACAGAACGCTGGCCAGAAGGAAAGCCGTTTACAAGAATATTCATAGCCATATCTTGTTGCGAGAAGACGTATAAGATAAGATTGCAGAATCTGCACACCATATATGGTGAAGGCCGCAATTGAGAATGAGAGAGATATGAGTACTATGTTCTGTCAACGATAAACGTAAGAAGGATGCTTAAGGAACGTCCAAAGATGTGAGAGACGTCACCCAAAAAAGACAGGGTAAAGGAGACGTTAATAATAAACGAGTCCTCAAAATAGAGTGGCGTGAGACGCAAGATTGACGGCCACAATACGAATAGCAAAAAGCTAAATCTTCTCGAAAAAGTTAACGCCAAAATAAGAAAAACGACCGTGGACGCTTCACGAAGAAGTAGGACGAAGAAAACTGCGTCAAGCTCTATTGCAGTAAAAACAGCATAACTTTCTGCTGTGAACTCCGATTGACGCAAACCTAGAACTCAAATCGAAGAGCTCGAGGAGACGAACAAGCTTATCCCGTTTCTCCAAATTTTGAGCAGAACAGCAAGAAAATTTGAGATGAAGTTCAGGGTGTCATTAACAAGAAAACGTAATCAACGATTAGATTGATTATAAATAAACGCCACATAAAACACTAATCATATTCTTCTAAACACAAAACAACCACAGTTAAGAAGAATCAACGTTCAAAAATAAAATTTGTAACAATTTTGAATCTTACATGCGAATCGCATACACATACTGTTGTCACCATGAATTGAATCGGCGCGTGATCGTTACCGCTCTGATACCATGTTGAGATGTAGAGAGAAAGAGAGAGAGACGAGACAAGAGACACACCATATACGCTCCCAAAGACTGATTCATATTGAGGACAAGATACAAATATATAGGTGAGACCAAGTTCAGTAGAGTGAGCCATATATAGCTCCAACAGACTCATAGCTAGATTTTACTCTTTGTGTAATGTTTTCTCAAGCATATGAAGCTTCAATGTTTGAGAAATGCTTTGAAGAACTTCAGGATGGGATTTTGTGTGATCTTACATTGTAACATAAGGGATAATTAAAGACTTTATTTTTATCTCAGATAATAAAATCTTTACCCTACATCATATAAAATTGTATTGAGAATGCATAGAATGATGAAGAAGTTCGACCCATTAGCCTTAAGCAATGTCTACAAAAGGTTTTGTCTTCATTTTCAAAAGTTTGTAAATGTTGAAAATCCTTTATTATTTTTGCTCTAGACTTGGTATGGACTTTATGCACAATAGAAGAACAGATAGGTTTTTGTGATCTAATAACATAATTAGACGATTTTGTATTATCTATACTTAATACTCTATTTACTATTTTTGACTTTAAGGTAGGTTGTATGTCTACCGTTATAACAGAATTGGACTTGTAACATTGAGAGTAGCGGAAATTAGTGAATTGTACTGAGAATTTCTTAAAGAGAATTCATTATGGACATGAGAAGAGCACTTGATTAGAGATAGCAACATAACCAGTAATTCCTATTTCGCTTGGCATGAACAATACTTGTAAAAGAGAGTGAGAGTTAGAAAAAATGTCAAAAATAGAGGAACAAATTTACTTGGAGCTAGTCCCCCCTCCAAAAGGCTTTTCTATCAAAGATTTTCCCATAAAGAGAGACTTGGTACAATAAAATATTTGTTTTCCCTTAAGCCTAGGTGATGTAATAAAGATGGCAAGCTTCATGCATCACAATTATGACCATAAACTTTTAATGAGAGACTAGAGGGAGATAGTGGTTGGGTACATTTGCCCACGTAGTCATGCCAAGGCAAGTTGTGAATAGTGAATGGATTTGGAATGACCCACAAGCGCTCTCAAAATGTACGTTCATCTACTCCGATGTTTTGTGACTCTTGTTTTATTTCTACAAATGAGGGAAGATGGACTAGACGTGCTCAGGGAGGCCCGACATGGAGACCAATAGTCATTTCCATTTGACCAGTAATAGCTGTATCCATTTGATCAGTAGTATCCATTTGATCAGTAGTATCCATTTGACTAGTAGTATCCATTTGATCAGTAGTATCCATTTAATAGCTGTATCCATTTGATCATTAGTATCCATTTGACCAGTAGTAGCTATATCCATTTGACCAGTAGTAGCTGTATCCATTTGATCACTATGTACAACTACATTTTCAAGATTTAATTGAGTTTTCCTTGGTGAATACAATAGCTTAAAGGTCGCCTCCTCCATAAGCTCACTATGCATGGCTCAAAATAAACCTTTTTTACAAAAGTCTTGGAAAACCTTTAAATGGAATTACAATAGATAGAGATATTTTAAAATAAATATACTAAAGTTTGAAGGATTGGTAGATTTTCCTTCCTAATTTTTTATTTTTAAAGATAATTTTCTTTTTTTCAAATAAATATACGCTCAAAGTTAAGTTCAAGCCTCTAAGCAAACTAGTGTTCGGGAAAAACCATTTTTCCAAATGCATAAAAATCATTTTCTTGAATTTGGCAACTGAAAATTTTTAAAATTAGATTTATTTTTCAGGTTTTTACACTATTTTTCTCTATTTTGAGATGGAATTTCTCCTTTTCGCCTTGCTCTCAGCCGAAATTTTGAGATTGAAAACGGTATGATATAAAGCTAAGGCACATGTTTCTCGAACACTGAAGCAAAGTCAAAGAGAGAAGCTTGAACTTAAGCTTAAATAGGCTCAACTTTAAGCAACTTGTTGCTCTACTTGAGAGAAGGCTTGAACTTATGTTTAAGCCTCTTAACAACTTCAAATAGAGAGACTTAAACTTAGCCTTAAATAGGGTCTAGACTTGTGTTTCACTAGAGGATCAAGATTAGCTACCTGGAACCTCTATCTCAGACTTAAGTTTGAGCCTCTAAGAAATCTTGATGGGAGAGGCATTGAGCTTAAGTTTGAGCCTCTAAGAAGCTCGAAGGTAGACATTGGATATTAGCATTAACAAAGCCTTCAATTGTGCTTTAGTACATGCTAAAATTTAAGTAGCTTGATCTTATCCTTAGATGACGCTCAAACTTAAGACCGAGCCTCTAAGCAACCTCAAAGCGAGAGGCTCGAACTTAATCTTAGCAAAGGCATAAATATGTGCTTCTGTAGAGGCTCCAATTTAAATATTTTGAGCCTCTACATCATTCGATGTTCGAGACTAAGTTCAACTCAAAGGTTTCTTTCAGGTAGATGCTCGAACTTTCTACCCCATGAGAGGAAGAGTCTTGAATTTAATTGGCTCATGGGTCTTGATTGGTGGATCTTGGAAGCTAAATATGATCCTTTGAGAAATCCTTGACATGGAGATTTGAAGTAAAATTCAAGCTTCTTCTTGAGAGGAGACTCATATTTGTATTAATTTAGGATAACCATTTGGAAATTTATACTTGAATTTCAAGTTTTTAGCAAGTGATTTTTGTGTAGCATTAGAATGTGAGTCTAGCCTCATGAGGTCAATGTAACTACTATAACACATGTTATAATTTTATGCCACATAGACTAAAACTCTCAGCCTCATCTCCATATAGTGGAGTAGCATATGCAAGTTGGATTTTAGTATAGGAGGTTCAATTTTATTGCTTGTGACATGCATATGGTAAGAGGTGAACGATATGAGCCTTTATACACTATGTTCTAGGTTTCTAGCTCTTGAGACTCAAACTTAAGTTTAAGACTCACATCCATAAGTTAATGTAGAACTAGCATGCGAGGCTAGCCTAATGATCTCGTTATAGTTAGTTATGTGGGCTGGTTACTTGTGTGCACATCCTAACCACCATAAATCTTCTTTCACTAGAAACATTTTTGTTTAAAATCTAATGCTACACTCCAAAGTGAAGCTTTAGCTATGTTCCCAATTGATATTTAACTTTTAATTGAAAATTTAACATCATGCACTTGAGCCTCACTTGAACATATTAATTCACTATGGACTCAATTCTAAGCTTGATGTTGCCTTACTCTAGCAGTTGCAAGAAAGGAACATCCAACCAACTGAGAGGCATTGGACCTTGTTTCTCAAGCTAATAGGCTTGAAATCTTCATAGGGTACATCTATATTAGGCTCTACCTTGAGTTCAAGTGACACTTGAGTTAGTATGCTCAAGCATAAGCATGTTGCACATGATAGCATCTATCATGGTCAAACTTAGTATATGTGCTGATGTAACCTTGTACTTGCAAAGTTGGATCCTTAGCCACTCTATTAGAATCCCAAAATCATCACATAATATGATCCTTGTTGCTAAGACCCAAGTTGTACGTTTTAAACAAAACACTTCCATGCTAGGCTTGATAAAAAAACACTCACTTTGAGGGTTAACTCGATAATGAGCCTCTCCTTACCTACCGGCATATGTAGCTGTATTACATGGATCAAATTTTGTAGAAAATGATTAAATGTAGATATTGGGAAGAACTCATGTCTCCTAATAATAAGAGCACAATTTTTTAGTTGTGCTAACAAGGATGACAGGTTGAGATGTAGAGAGAAAGAGAGAGACGAGACAAGAGACACATCATGTACGCTCACAAGATACAAATATATAGGTGAGACCAAGCTGAGTAGAGTGAGCCATATATAGCTCCAACACTCCCACTCAAACAAAGGTCTCTAGATTTGGATGAAAAAACCCTTGGGGAGTTCAAGGGAATAACCCAAGCCCTTATTAATGTGAAAATATGAACTAGTGATGATGATCTGAAAGTAAATTGTGTATCTATGTACATAGATATACAAGTGACTTAGAGATCATAGTGTAAAAGTGTGGATCGTGCGTAGTGCATGGTACCGATAGGATTATAATGCCATATAACAAAGCTCACACAATAACAGAGAAGCTAATCTGAAAAGAGTGATGCTGAAGCAACTGCAAGCTCCAAGCACAAGAGGATGAAATATGACTCGTTGAGGCATTTGGTAAGAATACCTGCAATCATTTGGTCACTTTGATAGTGCTCAACCATTATGGTGCCTTTGTGTACTTTATACCTGACATAATGATAATGGACAGCAATGTACTTTGACTTATTATGTTGAACATAGTCTTTTGCAAGACTAATAGCACTTTGGTTCTCACACCGCAAGGGTGTTCTAGAAAGAGGAGAGTGACCAATATCAAGGAGCATTTGTCGAAGCTAGATTAGTTCACGAGCTGCAAGTGATGGAGCAACATATTTTGACTGAGTCGTAGAAACTGCAACACATCCTTGTTTCTTCCTGGTCTAAGAAACAAGCAACCATTTATGAAGAAGCAATTTCCACTTGGATACATGCTCAAGTTGAAAATAATTCCTTTTATATGCCTATTTTGAAATTCGTGCGTGAGAATATTGGTGAGATGTATGAAAACAGATATCACTTGTATAAGAGAAATCTGTATTATTATGACCGCTTGTGTATTCCTGCAAATTCTTCTTTTAAGAGTCAAATTCTGCATGAGTGTCACAATTCACCTTTTTCTGGTCATCCTGGGTTAAATAAGACATATGAGAAGATTAAAACCTCCTTCTTTTGGCCGCGTATGAAATTGGATGTTAAGAATTATGTGCGTGAGTGCTTTCAATGTCAACAAGTTAAGATTGAGCATAAGAGGATGCCTGGTGACCTTCAACCCTTAGACATTCCTTTACAGAAGTGGGACTCTATATCCATGGACTTTATCATTAGACTTCCTACTACTCCTGGAGGGTATGACTCGATCTTTGTGGTGGTAGATAGACTCACAAAACAAGCTCACTTCGTTCCTGTAAAAATAACTGATACTGCTTTGACCATTGCACGCTTGTTTGTGAACGAGATATTTCGTTTGCATGGCATGCCCAAGAGCATAGTGTCTGACAGAGATTCTAAGTTCACTTCTCATTTCTGGAGAGCGACTTTTGACTCTATAGGTACCCAGTTATGCATGTCTACTGCTTTTCATCCTCAAATAGATGGGGAAACGGAGAGAGTGAATCGTATTTTAGAAGATATGTTACGAATGTATGTCAATGAAAACCAATCTAGTTGGAATGGATATTTGCCTTTGGTTGAATTTGCATACAACAGTTTATATCATTCATCTATTAGGATAACTCCGTTTGAGGCAATGTATGGCTATAACTGTCCCACACCTATTAATTTTCTTAACTCGAGGAATAAGGTAGAACTGCCACGTGAGATACTTGAGAAAATGCATAACAAGTTGACCAAAATCGGGGGAAATATTAAAGAAGCTCAAAAGAGACATAAATTGTATTATGACAAGAAACATCGGGTTGTGGAGTATGAAACTGGTGATATGGTTTTCTTAAAAGTTATTCCTGAGAAGTCTCATTTGATTCTTGGAAAGGATAAGAGATAGTCTCCACGATTTTCTGGGCCATTTAAAATTTTGAAGCGCATTGGTTCATTAGCTTACAAATTGGAATTGCCTTCTCATGTCAAAGTGCATCCTGTATTTCATGTGAGTTTATTGAAAAAGTATGTTCCTAACGTTCATCATGTTTTACACGACAACTCTAAATTGAAAGATGAAAGTACATTGACTGTAGAACTAGACTTAGTGCTAGATAAGCGTGTTAAACACCTGCAAAATAGAGACATCGTGAAAGTTTTGGTTAAGTAGCAGAACTATCCAGTAGGAGGATGCATCATGGGTTGATCTTAGTGTTTTGCAAAGAGAATTTCCCACCTTCGAACTCAGAGGACAGAGTTAATTTTGATAAGGGGAGAATGTAATAGGACTAATTTTTGAAGTTCTTAAAGTAAAAAAAAAAAGAATGTAGTAGGACATATCTTTCGTTTAGCACGATTTGAAAGATTGTTGAATAGTCTATTAAATAGAGCTTATATGAATGAGTTTGAGATATTAAGAGAGAACATATATTCTTTTTTTTAAATAATACACTAGAGACGTATTTGATGAAGATTAATAAATAACAGATAGTCTGTTTATAAACAGTAAAATTGAGATTTTTATTAATATCAATATTTATATTCATGTGTTTTAGCTTAAAATGCATGGGTAGGCTTAAAATAAGTTGAAAAAGTAGTGGAGATCCAAAAATAGAGGTTTTTTAAGTCGCGACCTAAAAGTTGTGTTTTCAGCTAAACAAAGACGTTTTTTTGCAATTCTGTCCACTATGCCTTGTAGACTAGACCTATTCCCGTCGTTTTGAGTACCTAGATTGCTCCCTTCTGAGTTTGTTTGTAAAAGTTATGATGAAAACAAACAAAAGGCAGCACCACTGTAGTATACGCAGGGACAGACAGACATACAACATCATACAACTCTCCCTGCTATTAACCAAGAAGTGGATTTGTTTCTTCATGGTGGACTATTGAAATTGAGATTATGAAGGTACATGATTATCTTTTTTTACTTTGATTATCATGTTGAATTGGTTGCACGAGTATGTTCTTTTGGCTATTTTGTAGGCGATGCAAAAATTAATGTGCGAAACAGGATATGTGCAAAGTGTCATGATAAAAATCTAACCTTTACGGATCGCCTAGCGATCACGTTCTTATCTTATTCTCGAAGGTATACTTGGTGCAAAAATCGAGTTGATTGAACGCCTAAAAAGCGGCTATACTGAGAAGTCGCAGGCTTTTCGAGGAAAAGAAAGATAAAAGCACGACGGGTGGTGCGTTTCGGGATCATTCACATATCTCCTCTTCTGCGAGTGCGAGTGCGAGTGTGATTGTAAGTGCGAGTGTGAGTGCGAGTGTGATTGCGAGTGCGAGTGCGAGTGCGAGTGCGAGTGAGACGTTGCATGCAAGCGGATTGAATAGAGTCAAAAGATCTCTTTCTCTATCTTTTGCTGTCTATCTCTATTATTCTGTTCCTGTGACAACTGGTATCAAAGAAAGCGGTTGATTCTGGACATGGACGGATACGAGAAGAAGATAAAGGAGCAAGAAGACCTGATTCGGTGACTACGAGAAGATCTGGAACAAGAAAATCGGGAGCATGCTGAGCCTGTGCGGGGCAAAGCAGCACAAGAGCCTGATATCTCTGTAGACCTTGACGGCAAACATGAAGGCAAAAACCATGCTATTCTACCAAGAAATAATAATCGTCATGGCGGCGCTGGGGCACCTGGCGGTGGTGATAGTGGTGATGGTGTGAACGGGGGTGGTGGACGTAGAGGTCGTCAACGCGAAAAAGAAATGATGACAATATGGGAGAAGCGACAACCAAATCATTCTTAACGAAGGCTAAGCTTAAAGAGTTTCATGGCATAAGAAAGATATGCCAAGATTTAGAAGTGTGGATTGAGGAACTCAAAGATTTGGATTATACTTTCAATATCGAGAACACGACCACCAGACTTTCGAACGCTGGAGCAAGGTGACCGATGAGACAATACGTACCAAGATGGCTCAATTGGAGACTTTTGGCGATGCGGTACGATAAAGGTAAGTCATCTACCCCTTCTTTGTGATGTTTTATGTCTTTGATACGTCTTTTGAAAGCTTTTGTGATCGAATTTATGCGTAAAAGTTGAGATTTAAATTTGAATTTCGTAATTGATTTGGATAGTATTCATTGCTTCTTATCGTCTAAATTGATTGAGAATTTCAACTTGAAATTAAATCGAGAAGTTAAAAGACTTGTGGACTTAACCAGTGGTAATAATGGTTCACGAAAGAGTTAGTAGAAAATTTATTTTTTTCTTTGAAGAGTCGGAAGCATAAAGATGATTCCTATATCATAAACATTGATATGCATGATGTTATCATTGGTATCAATTAGACGATTGAAAATCATGTTTTGATTGATTGTTAAGAAAGAAAAATATATCTTTAATCATTTGATGATGATAAGTCACACTCTTCATGGAAAGAAAGAGATTCTGAATATATTTAGTTTTGGCCATGGAATTGATAAGGTGACTTAGATAAGAGTGTGAGACGTTGCTTGTGTTTGCTAATGAGATTAAAGAAGAATCTGTGGATAAACAGAAAGAGACAAATCTAGAATTTGTAGAGGATCTTTTACATGAATTTAAGGATGTGTTTACGGACGATCTTCCTGGTATACCTCCGCCTAGGGTGGTAGACCATGCCATAGATCTATATCCAGGAGCAACACCTTATTCAAGGGATCCATACAGGTTCAATATTGATGAGCTTAAAGAGATCAAGATACAACTTGATGATCTTTTGAAAAAGGGTTTCATTAAACCTAGTGTATCTCCTTGGGGAGTCCGGTGTTATTCCAAAAGAAAAAGGATGGTACATATAGGTTATGCATTGACTATAGGGGATTAAAAATACAGACCATTAAGAACAAATATTCTCTTCCTCACATAGATGAATTGCTTAGCCATTTGAGTGGTGCCACAATATTTCGAAGATTGACCTTCGTTTTGGCTACCATCAAATCCGCATTAAGGCCGAGGACATTCCAAAGACTGCTTTTCGTACATGTTATGGGTATTATGAATTTACAGTTCTCGCTTTTGGTTTGACTAATACACCAACAACTTTCATGTGCTTAATGAATAATATTTTTCACTCATATCTTGATGACTTCATTCTGGTATTCTTGGATGATATTTTTGTGTATTCTAAGAATGAAGAAGATCATGCATTGCACTTAAAGAAAACATTTGAGGTTTTGCGTGAACATAAATTATATGCCAAAGCAAGTAAGTGTTCTTTTGCAAAGGATCAGATTGTGTATTTGGGAAGAGTGATTTCTAAAGAGGGGATTCACATTGATCTTGACAAAGTTAAGACTATTGTGGAGTGGCCAACACCTAAGTCATTAAGGGATGTGAGAAGCTTTATGGATCTAGCACAATATGAGAGAGCACACATTAAAGATTTCTCTAAGATAGCAAGTCCTTTGACCGAATTGACCAAGAAAGACAAGGGTTTTTTGTGGACTTCTACCTGTGAGACTGCTTTTGAGACCTTGAAGGCTAAAATAGCAGAAAATTGTGTTTTAAAAGTTCCTGAGATGGGCAAACCATTTGTTGTGTCATGTGACGCTAGTGGTGAACAATTAGGTTGTGTTTTGACACAAGAAGGAAGAGTGGTTGCATATGAGTCTAGGAAATTAAGACGACATGAATTGAACTATGCAACACATGATCTAGAATTGCTTGTTGTTGTTCATGCATTGAAACATTGCGTCATCTTTTGCTTGGTGTCAAATTTGAATTGCGTACTGCTCATCAAAGTTTGAAGTATATTTTCACTCAGCCATTGCTAAACAACAGACAAAGGAGATGGATTGAATTGCTAGCTGAGTATGATTTTGATTTGAAGTATTTGTGTGGAAAAGAAAATAAAGTTGCAGATGCATTGAGTCGTAGGCCCATGTGTAATTTTTTGACTGTTGTGCGGTCCAATTCCATTGATGAGATACATGCTGAAGTTTAAAATGATTCCTTTTATATGCCTATTTTGAAATTTTTGCGTGAGAATATTGGTGAGATGTATGAAAACAGATATCACTTGTATAAGAGAAATCTGTATTATTATGACCGCTTGTGTATTCCTGCAAATTCTTCTTTTAAGAGTCAAATTCTGCATGAGTGTCACAATTCACCTTTTTCTGGTCATCCTGGGTTAAATAAGACATATGAGAAGATTAAAACCTCCTTCTTTTGGCCGCGTATGAAATTGGATGTTAAGAATTATGTGCGTGAGTGCTTTCAATGTCAACAAGTTAAGATTGAGCATAAGAGGATGCCTGGTGACCTTCAACCCTTAGACATTCCTTTACAGAAGTGGGACTCTATATCCATGGACTTTATCATTAGACTTCCTACTACTCCTGGAGGGTATGACTCGATCTTTGTGGTGGTAGATAGACTCACAAAACAAGCTCACTTCGTTCCTGTAAAAATAACTGATACTGCTTTGACCATTGCACGCTTGTTTGTGAACGAGATATTTCGTTTGCATGGCATGCCCAAGAGCATAGTGTCTGACAGAGATTCTAAGTTGACTTCTCATTTCTAGAGAGCGACTTTTGACTCTATAGGTACCCAGTTATGTATGTCTACTGCTTTTCATCCTCAAATAGATGGGGAAACGGAGAGAGTGAATCGTATTTTAGAAGATATGTTACGAATGTATGTCAATGAAAACCAATCTAGTTGGAATGGATATTTGCCTTTGGTTGAATTTGCATACAACAGTTTATATCATTCATCTATTAGGATAACTCCGTTTGAGGCAATGTATGGCTATAACTGTCCCACACCTATTAATTTTCTTAACTCGAGGAATAAGGTAGAACTGCCACGTGAGATGCTTGAGAAAATGCATAACAAGTTGACCAAAATCGGGGGGAATATTAAAGAAGCTCAAAAGAGACATAAATTGTATTATGACAAGAAACATCGGGTTGTGGAGTATGAAACTGGTGATATGGTTTTCTTAAAAGTTATTCCTGAGAAGTCTCATTTGATTCTTGGAAAGGATAAGAGATAGTCTCCACGATTTGCTGGGCCATTTAAAATTTTGAAGCGCATTGGTTCATTAGCTTACAAATTGGAATTTCCTTCTCATGTCAAAGTGCATCCTGTATTTCATGTGAGTTTATTGAAAAAGTATGTTCCTAACGTGCATCATGTTTTACACGACATCTCTAAATTGAAAGATGGAAGAACATTGACTGTAGAACCAGACTTAGTGCTAGATAGGCGTGTTAAACACCTGCGAAATAGAGACATCGTGAAAGTTTTGGTTAAGTAGCAGAACTATCCAGTAGGAGGATGCATCATGGGTTGATCTTAGTGTTTTGCAAAGAGAATTTCCCACCTTCGAACTCAGAGGACAGAGTTAATTTTGATAAGGGGAGAATGTAATAGGACTAATTTTTGAAGTTCTTAAAGTAAAAAAAAAAAGAATGTAGTAGGACATATCTTTCGTTTAGCACGATTTGAAAGATTGTTGAATAGTCTATTAAATAGAGCTTATATGAATGAGTTTGAGATATTAAGAGAGAACATATATTATTTTTTTTAAATAATACACTAGAGACGTATTTGATGAAGATTAATAAATAACAGATAGTCTGTTTATAAACAGTAAAATTGAGATTTTTATTAATATCAATATATATATTCATGTGTTTTAGCTTAAAATGCATGGGTAGGCTTAAAATAAGTTGAAAAAGTAGTGGAGATCCAAAAATAGAGGTTTTTTAAGTCGCGACCTAAAAGTTGTGTTTTCAGCCAAACAAAGACGTTTTTTTGCAATTCTGTCCACATTGCCTTGTAGACTAGACCTATTCCCGTCGTTTTGAGTACCTAGATTGCTCCCTTCTGAGTTTGTTTGTAAAAGTTATGATGAAAACAAACAAAAGGCAGCACCAGTGTAGTATATGCAGGGACAGACAGACATACAACATCATACAACTCTCCGTGCTATTAACCAAGAAGTGGATTTGTTTCTTCATGGTGGACTATTGAAATTGAGATTATGAAGGTACATGATTATCTTTTTTTACTTTGATTATCATGTTGAATTGGTTGCACGAGTATGTTCTTTTGGCTATTTTGTAGGCGATGCAAAAATTAATGTGCGAAACAGGATATGTGCAAAGTGTCATGATAAAAATTTAACTTTTACGGATCGCCTAGAGATCACGTTCTTATCTTATTCTCGCAGGTATACTTGGTGCAAAAATCGAGTTGATTGAACGCCTAAAAAGCGGCTATATTGAGAAGTCGCAGGCTTTTCGAGGAAAAGAAAGATAAAAGCACGACGGGTGGTGCGTTTCGGGATCATTCACAGATCTCCTCTTCTGCGAGTGCGAGTGTGATTGTAAGTGCGAGTGTGAGTGCGAGTGTGATTGCGAGTGAGATGCTGCATGCAAGTGGATTGAAGCTCGTGGGTGGTCGGGAGGTTCGAGCTTCGTACAACGGAGTGCGCCCATATATTCTATTGCTCCTTTGTTGTATCAAAACTCTATCAATCAAAAGATCTCTTTCTCTTTCTTTTGCTGTCTATCTCTATTATTCTGTTTCTGTGACAATCTGTCAACAAAAACAATATCCTTCCCCATAGCAGTTTGATAAGAGAATAAGTAAAGAACCTTGTCTTTGCTTAATTCCTTTGGGTAGGATTCCTTGCATCGAAAGTAAGAGACTATTCGCTCACTTTCGTGCTTGTAAATCCTCACATTCTCCGTATAGGTTGGGACCCTGGTTGTTTTCTTATCATACATAAAAAGCGCTCCAGGTCGATCAATGGTAGGAGGCGGTTCTTGGGTTTCTGAAACCATTTTTCCTTTTGCCACGTTATCTACATATCTGTTGTAATCCTCAGGGTTACTAACTATCAGATAGTGGTTCCCCTTTCCATCTCGGAATCTGCCTCCATCATCATAGACTTGAATTATCTTGAGTCTCTGAGCCGGTCTTTCTTCAATACAAATACACTTGCGTCGTCGATAGTAAGAATAAACTAAGGCTCCCCTCGAGTTTGTTCCTTCCAAGAAGATTATAGTGAACTTTTTTTTGTTTAAAGGATGTAGGGAGGTTCTTCTCCCTCTCATTGGTCCTTCACCATTGAACCCTCCTGGCTGTTGCCTCCCCATCATGAAGAAGGACTTTTCCGACGAAGTGTCAGTATCACTACCCTCTCCAATGATCGGTGCTTGTCACGGGAACCGAATAATAGAGATAGACAGCAAAACAGAGGAAGAAATCTTTGTATTGATAGTGTTTGATACAACAGAGGGGCAAAATATATATGGGCGCACTCCGTTGTACAGAGCTCGAACCTCCCGACCACCCCCGAGCTTCAATTCGCTTGCATGCAGCGTCTCACTCGCACTCGCACTCGCACTCGCAGAAGAGAGAATGGTCAATCCCCCCAAAACGCACCACCCGTCCTTCTATTCTCCTCCAAAAGCCTGTGACCTCTTAAAATAGCCGCTTTTCTATTTTTGGCGTTCAGTCGACTCGACTTGCGCGCCAATATACCTGCGAGAACAAGGTAAAAAAAAACGTGATCGCGAAGCGATCCGTGGAGGTTAGTTGTTTCAGCTGTCTTCAACTGAACATAACTCCCAAACGGAGCCAAAACAGCCCAAGTCTGTCTCATACAATCTTGTTGCCCTTGCTGCGCTCTTCGACGGCTATGTGATGGAAAATTTCCATAGCCTGCTCCGATTTGCTGAAAATCAACCTACAAAACAGCATTTTCTACAAAAACGATGCAAAAACAGCAAATCCAACTTTTTTCTTAATCTTTGGCCTTCAACGAGCATCAAAACATCAAAATCTCTAAAGACTCAAAGAACCAAAGTTGTTCCTTATAACGCAAGCTTCAATCGTTTCATACATCACTTTTTCAAAATCCCACGTTAACGCCTTCAAAAATGCCCCAGAAAGTGCCTTCCGGATCAAAAAATTTTGTCGGACGAAAACAATCCACACATCCTTCTACACAGTGGACTAACTTTAAAATGACAAAAACTTCCTAGAAAACAAAATTTATTACTAAAACACCTCAAAATCAAGTCTTGTTACAGTGCTAATGGGTCTGGTCTCGTCTGAGTTACATTCTCTTCGGTGGATGTGGTGCTTACTTGACTTTTGACACTTTTAGCTCCTGACTTAACAAAGGCTCCCGACCTTAAATACATAAGAAAGAAAGCTGGGTTGCAAACTTAAATCTTACCTAGAATCCTTCTTCCTGTGTGGCTCTGTGATGGTCTCCTTCTCGGATCTACAGAAGTATGGTTAGTCTGTTCACAAGGGTTTTCCTTGAACCACGAAAATTCTTTCAAGTATGTACAACAACTACTTAGTCTATCTTCTAGTGGTCCAATTTCAAATATGAAATGATGGTTGGGACCTATGTGGAGAGTATGTCCTAGCAGTATAGTCACAACTTGCAACATATGTCTGAATCACTACTTTCCTAGTCTATCGCGATAGACTGACAACTTCCTCAACATAAGTCAATTTAAAATTGTCACTTCACCCTTGAGTTCCTTTTATGCTCTATAGCCTATCCCCCAAGTTTTATAAAGTTTGGACACTTGGTTTAGGTTTTGGTTCCATTTTAGTATTTTGGTTAGAGCCTGATTCTCTATCTGGGCCTTAGATTGACTTTCAGTGATCTAAATGCCTTGAAATTTGGTGTGTATGTTGTATAGGCTCTAATAAAGCTCTCCCTAGGGGAAATTTGGAAGATAAGATCCTCAACAGCAGTTTCCCTAGTCTATCACGATAGACTCGGCATGTTCTACATTTTTGGCATTTTTCTCAAGTTATCTCCACAGCTGGTTCACCCTCTCCCTGTGTAGTGTATTGACAAATTTTTGCCCCGTTTGGACATTTGGTCAAAGCCTTCTTGTCCTTGTATCTGAATTCAGACTCTAAAACACCAGTTTTAAAGTTTTGTGGTCAAGATGGTATTCAGTTTCACTCAATTTTTGTGAGTACCCTTGTGTGGATGTGTTAAACCTATGGTATAAGGGTTTTTTTCCTGTTGTTAGTCAATCACCAACTTCATCAGTCTATCGCGATAGACTAGGCAGAGAGCAATGGGGATTCCATTTTTTGTCTGTTTTTAGACAGTTGTGTTCTCTGTGCCCATATAACTCTATCCCTCAAGTTTTATGAAGTTTGGACTTATTTTGACATTGGACTCAAGCACTTCAAAAATTTCACTTTTCTATGGCGATTCACAACTCAAATGCACTTGAAGTGATGCAAATTTGATGACACTTCATATTAAACTTGTGAATATCAGTCGTACGACATGACACAGCGAATTTAAACGAGGCTAATGGTTATATCTCTTCTTGGCCTTGTTAGGTTCACTTAGTGTTTTCTTATGACAATCACCTGTTTCTTTTTGTTGATTTTGGTCGCAATTTTTATGTTTCCTCAAGTGTTGGATCATAAATTTCAATGTCTACTCTTTTCACCCCTTTCAAGGGTATATGGTGTGGGTTTTTCTTTCAAGGAAAGCAAACAGCCTTATTGTTTCTTCTTTTTGTTTGTTTTGCGTTTTTACAACCTTTTTCTACTCTATTTCTACACAAGTATAACAAGCACTCAAAACCAAAAACCATAACTTCACATTATCCTACTTAACTAAATCTAACTAGTCACAGACCCTCGACAAGACACAGGATTCATGGCTATCCACTAGACCTCAGGATACTCTATCCTGGATCTTGTTCTAAAAGTTTAAGCTCTCTCTAGTCAAAACTAAAGTAAGCTAACCATCACACGAGTGACGTAGATCTCCCTACTTAAGGTCTTGTGTCCCTGGCAGTGGCGCCAATGTTTTAGGGAAAAAATACTCCCCCGTTCATGCTCCCAAGCACGACACAGACAACATACTTATCATCCGATGACACGACTAACCCGTAGGTTCACGTAGGCAATCTCGTTAGCTTGTCAGGCTGAGACCAATCTACACATACGCACTTCTATGATGCATCAATCACTAACCCTTGTAAAATGCAACCCACTCTATCCCTAAACGCTCACAACACCGTTTACATCTCAACTGAACTCGGAATCGCATCAAACTTACTAGGCATCATCCTCTCAAAAGGATATACTTACCTATAAGTATAATCTCACCAGATTTGAACCCTAGTTATCTCGATTACAGTCGCAATAGACTCACAAGTCATAATCCAAAAGTGGGTGAAACCTAAGTTTATGAGTATCTATGTGTAGCTAATCTCTTTCTCATTCCATAGAGCACTTGATTGTTGAAAAAAGACACTGTTTGTGTTACTTACAAGCAAAAAATCTCGAGGAAGGATCGATCGCAAACGGCTCGAAAATGTGAATGCGTGGCGTGGGCGCTTAGTTTTCGGAGAGGCTACCGCGATGGTGTGGTCAGGTCGTGAATCCAGTGAGGGAGAAGCGCGTAGCGAAGGGGATAATACATACTCTCTCTCTCTCTGTCTCTCTCAGACTCGTACAACACAGGATTAATATTCAAAAATGTTATCCAAAAAATGGTTCTAAGGTGACTTTTATACTTTAGTCACCTTAGCTCAAAAATGTACATAGGGTTCTTTTCCTCATAATTACAAAGTGGGAACAATTCTAGGTCCTGACTGACGGATTAATCTGTACATAACCTCGGCAAGTGGATCAAAATGATAAGACGTCTTTGACATAAAAATGGGAATTTGATAGGCTTTACAAGGTGGGCTCATTACAACAGTTGGACAAGTTGGGCTAAAACAAATGTAGAAGATAATAACTTTTTCACTTGCTAAAGGAATATAAAATCATTGGAAACAAGGATGGTATCATCCACATAAAGAGCAAGAATCACAAAACTGCTACCTTGGTGCTTTATGTATAAGTTGGGATCTAAAGAGCAAGAGATGAATCCTTTAGAGGTGAGAAAAAGATCAAATTTTGTATATCAAGCTCGTGAAGCTTGTTTGAGAATATAGTGCCTTATGGACTTGAGCAACAAGGTCTTCTTTACCTAGAATAACAAACCCTTCTCGCTGTTCCATACAAATTTCCTCTTCCAAGTCACCATTAAGAAAAGTAGTTCGCACATCCATTTGATGAGCTTATCAATCAATTTGAACTGCAAATGCCAAGAAAACTCAAACACTTGTAATGCAAACAACTGGTGAAAAGGTCTCTTGATAATCAACACCAGCAACTTGGGAGTAACCTTTTGCAACTAAACGTGCCTTGAAGTTGTCAAAAGATCCATCTGCTTTTACCTTTGTCTTATACACTCACTTACACTGAATAGTTGTACGACGAGGAGGTAGTTCAGTTAGTATCCATGTACCTTTAGAGATAAGGGAATCATACTGTGCTTCCATGGCCTCTTTTGATTATTTTGTGTGGTGAAGAGATAGCTTCATCATTAAGTAATGAGATCTTCAGAAGTAGAGAAAGTATTATCAACATTATCGTCATCATAAACATGACATGAACCATGTTCAAAATCAATATGCAGATCAACAAAAATATCAATATCATCATTGGCAACATTTGGAATGGATGGTTGTGAAGAGGATAGCTACTCTATAGGAAAAGTTTCTGATTATGAAAGAAATGGAAAATCCTGAAGCAATGACTTAGTATCATCAAAATCATCCATGGACCATGAACCTCTCATATGTTGCTCGTTAAAAGTAGCATCACGATTCCCAATTACTTTCTTAGAGGAAGGGTCATAGAATTTTGTATCCTTTAGAAGTGTCAGATATCCAATAAAAATAACTGTAAGACTAGGAGCATCAATCTTTGTTCGTGTTCCTTTGGGAACATGAATATAAGCAATACATCAAAAGCTTCAAATTTAAAATGAGATATAGAAGGAATTTCACCTGTCCATGCTGTGATAAGTATATTACCAGAGGGTGTAGTAGTAGGAAGATGATTCTGAATAATTAATGTTGTCAAAGTAGCTTTAACCCAAAAAACACAAGATAACCGAGAATAAATCAACATACATCTTACAACATTGAGAATAGTGTGATTCGTTCGTTCAGCAACGCCGTTCTGTTGAGGTGAATATGGAATAGTGTGTTCATGATGAATTCCACTATCAGCACAGTAACTCACAACCTCTCGAGAAACATATCGGCCTCCATTGTAAAAGTCTTGAGGTGACGACCAGTTTGAAGTTCAGCAACCTTGTGGAATTGTTTGAAAACAGGTAATGCCTTAGATTTTTGTGTAATGAAATTGGCCTATTAACTTGAGAGTAGCAGAAATTAATGAGATTACTTTTGAGAAATTACTTTGTGAGCATAGCGGGTGAACATAATTGATAGTAGCAACATTAACATAAAATTTAGTTAATTTGGCATGAAGAATAATTTTTCAAGAGAGAGAATTTAGAGAACATGACAACACTTGAGGACCGGATTTATTAGAGCCGGTCCCCCATCCAATAGGCATTTGTATTGTGATTTCTCCTATTAAGAGAGAGTTGTTACATACAATCTTTGTGTTCCTTGTGACCTAGGTGATGCAATGAATATGGAAAGATTCATGCATCACAAGCATGACATAAACTTTGAAGAAATATTTAGCTATACCAAGCCTCAATCCCAAGACCTCAAACACCTTTGAAGGTGGAGAGAGCTAGCAGGGAATGAGCGTAGGGAAGAGAAAGAAGAAGCATTTCATAGGAGAAAGAGTTAGCTCCTCACTTACCATAACTCTTCTTGCTAGCATACATAATAGAAAGATGGAGAAGAGGGCAAGCTCAAGTAGTGAAGCATAGCTCTTGGTTGGATTTGCACTCCATAGCCAAGAGTGTTGTTGTAGGGTCTCAACCTCTACTTGCTTGGAGAAGGAGAGGGAGCTCTTGCACTTTACACAATGCATAATGAGAGTGTGTGTGAGTGTGTGTGGGAGAGTATACCCCCTAAGCAACCCCCCAGCTTTCTTTGGTCGACCCCCCCTTGTAGCTCATGCTTGAAGCTCATTTGTAACAGGACCTGATTTTGAAGTGTTTTAGCAATAAATTTTGTTTTTCTAGGAAGTTTTGGTCGTTTTAAAGTTGGTCCACTGTGTAGAAGGATGGGTGGATTGTTTTCGTCCAATAAAATGTTTTGATCCGGAAGGCACTTTCTGGGGCATTTTTGAAGGTGTTAACATGGGATTTTGGAAAAGTGATGTATGAAGCAATTGAAGCTTGTGTTATAAGGAACAACTTTGGTTCTCTGAGTATTTAGAGATTTTGATGTTTTGATGCTCGTTGAGGGCCAAAATTAAGAAAAAAGTGGGATTTGTTGTTTTTGCATTGTTTTTGTAGAAAATGTTGTTTTGCAAGTTGATTTTTAGCAAATCAGAGCAGGTTATGGAAATTTTCCCTCACATAGCCGTCAAAGAGAGCAACGAGGGCAACAAGATTATGTGAGATAGACTTGGGCTCTTTTGGCTCCGTTTGGGACTTATGCTCAGTTGAAGACAACTGAAAATTTTAGGGCAGCTGAAAAAAAAAAAATGCACTGTTTTGATACTTTTATTTTTTTAGGACAACAGAGTTTTGATCCTCTGTTGTATCAAAACTCTCAATACATATATCTCTTTCTCTATCTTTTGTTGTCTATCTCTATTATTCTGTTCGTGTGACATCATTGGTCCCTCTAGGCCTAGCCAATGACAAGCAGGAGGCATTACAAGCAACAAGGGTAGCCATGGGACAAGTGTCCCCCTTTCCCCTTTGAGAGAGAGGACTTGATAAATGGAAAGACAATTAATTAAATCTCCTAAATTATCATTGGACCCCTTGGGTGGCCAATCAATAGGATTTAGGCACACCATGAGGGCAACATGAGGAGGAACTTGACAAGTGTCCCCTTTGCTTTCTTTGTACTAGGCATGCCTTGTGTGAGTTTGTGTGTGTTCTCTCATCCCCCCTCATGTAGGTCTTTCCGCATCCTTGTAGGGATTAGATTTTACTTTTATACACCTCAAGTCACTCAACTTTGGGTTTGGTTCCCACCACAAGCTTGGCCCTTAAGCCCCTCAAGCTTGTGCTGGGTTCTCACCTCAAGTACATCCCTAGCATCTCAAGCATGACAAGCACCTCAAGCATCTCAAGCACCTCAAGCACCTTAGTCATTAAGCACGACAAGTACCTGAAGCACCTTAAGCTTGGGCCGGTTTCCCACCTCAAGCTCAGCCCTAGCTTACCTAAGGTCAAAGGAATTTTACACTAACTATTGGAAGTCTTAAATGAATCTAACCCTAAGATCTTATGCTCCATTGGTTAGCCTTGCTCTTTCATAGACCATCTCTCATTTGGGCCCCTTTACCATTAGCCCCGTGTTGAGATAGATCTATAAGCACGTGTCTATATCTTAACCCTTGTTCCCGTTTATTCTCACACATTAAATTATCAGTTTAATATGAGAAAATCATTTGGGTTCGTTAGATATTAGATTTTATGAATTCATAGTCGTCGTGGACTATGAGATAAAAGAAATAAAGCCTTAATCATTAGTCAATCTTACTTAGCAGGTAGAGGATTTCTTTTTACCCTACGACATCTTTCCAAGATGGGTGATTAATCCATATGGTGCTGGGGAGACGTAGGTGCCGCAAGCATGTCTGCTCTTTTGTCCATTTTATTCTCACAAAGTAGAGTGACAAATTCTACTTGGTGTTTGAGAGACGTCGTCATCACAAACATGATTCTAAGCATGCATACTATTTAATTTTGTGCACAATTTGAAAAGAGAACTAGTCTTATAGGAAAAAAACATGGGTCATTTAAAAGAAATTTGTACGTTTGCTTACTCTAATGTAGCATTGTAAGCATTGACAAGGTTGATACTATCCTTAAGCTCTATTCCTTGCATCCATCTAGCATCTTCAAAAGGATAATTTTTGAACTTCATAAGATACTGGATAATCTTACCATGTCGTAGTACCTTGTCTTCATGCCGAAGGATAGCTTTGGGTTGTAGCACCTCTTCTTGGTCTTCAACTTCGGGATGGTCTTTAATAATTGGCTCACTTGGTGGATCTTCTTTGTAGGGCTTAAGTAGGCTCACATGAAAATCATTGTGTATGAGCCAATGGTTGGAAACTTGAGTTGGTAGGCCATCTCATTGATAGGCTTCAAGATTTGGAAAGGACCATAGTATCTTTTTGCTAGCTTAGCATAATACTTTTGATGGTCCGTAGGATTTTTTCCCGTTGTTTGCCTCAATCGAGCCTTAGGAAACTTAAGTAATACCCAATCATTTTCTTTGAAGTTAAGGCCCTTCTCTGCTTATTAGGAGCAGCTTTTTGCCTTTGTTGAGAGATGGATATAGCCTCCTTAATCTTTTGAAAAGATTCCTGTAGGTCATGGCTATACTCATCGACAGGAGGGAGCGAAGATCTTCCCATGTACTTTGAGTAGCAAGGGACTTTTAGGTCTTCCCTCAATGATCTCAAAAGATTCTTTTCTCCTAGAAGTATGTACAGCATTATTGTAGGCATACTCTGCAAGTGGTAAGTACTTTTCCCATTGTGAGAATTGATCTACTTCTGTAACATAAGTCTTAAGTAGATCGAGTATCGTAAGATTGACTATCTCACTTTGGCCATTGTTTTGTGGATGATAGGCCAAAGAGAAATTCAATCTTGTTCCTAGATTTTCAAAGAGACCTTTCCAAAAATTAATGATCATTATAGGATCTCTATCTACGATGATGGATGCTGGTAATCCATGATGTTTGAAAATATGTGATATAAAGAGAGTTTCCATTTGGTGTGTCTTAATAGTCTTTTTGACAGGAATAAAGTGTAATTTCTTGCTAAACCTATCGACTATTATCCATATTCCCATATTCCCATGGATAGACTTGGGCAATCCAAATATCAAATCCATGGATATACTCTCCCATGGTGAATTTGGGATAGGCAATGGCTGGAGTAATCGAGGATGCCTCCCTCTATCATATTTGGTCTTCTGGCATACTACACATTTTGAAACATACTCTTGTATGTCCACTTTCATGGTAGGCCAATATAAATATATCTCTACTCCCAAAAGAGTAGGTTGAATACCTCTATGCCCCGCATAGGGAGGAGCATGGGATTCATACATAACCTTCTCAACAATGAAGGGAATGGGTAACACATAGCCTATTTCCATGGAGAAGGTAACCGTCCTGCAAGGTGAATGGTTTCTCTTTCTTCCCCAAAACAAGGGCTGACATTATGTCTCTAAAGTCAGGGTTAGTAGCATACTCATCTATCATAGAGGATAGATCATTGTGAGTAGCTATAAATACCGCATTAACTTTTGGTCGTCGTGAAAGTCCATCGGCCACTTGATTGTGCCTACCAGCCATGTGAGCAATATGGAAATTAAATTGTGGAAGACAATTTTCCCACCTCATTTGTTTGTCAGAAATCTTGATTTGTGTCATGAAATACTTGAGGCTTTGGTGGTTGGTTCCTAGAATAAATGGTGTCCCCAATAGGTAGTGCTACTATGTGTTTAGAGCATGTAGAAAAGCTAAAAGCTTTTTCTCATAAATGCCCAAGACTCGTTCATCCATATTGAACCTTCCGCTCTCATATGCTATGGCATGCCCTTCTTGAAACAAAACTGCTCCAAGGCAATCACCATAAGCATCAAATTGGACCTCAAATGGCTTTGAGAGATCAGAAAGCATAAGGATTGGTTGGGATGTAAGATTCTCTTTGAGCTTATCAAAAGTATTTTTCTACTTATAGTCCATACATACTTAACGTTCTTCTTAGTTAAGTCATGTAGTGGTTCTACTACTTGAGAGAATTTCGTTATGAAGCGTCTATAGTATGCGCACATACCAATGTAGATTCCTTGGATTAGGCCATGATTTTATTAACTCTAACTTTGATGGATCCCTCATTGCTTGAAAATTCACATGAAGATGTTGCTTATGTTCCTCCAAAGACTTGGAGTAGATGATGATATCATTAAAGAACACTCCGATGAATCTGCAGTAAGGTCTAAAAATTTTCTTCATTAGAAGATTGAATGTAGCTGGTGCATTAGACAAGCTAAAAGGCATGAATAGATATTCATAAAGACCAAACGTTGTGCGAAACATGGTCTTTTGGATATCTTCATCACTATCCTTATTTGATGATAGACACTTTTAAGGTCAATCCTACTGAAGTAGATAGATCCTTCTAGCTTATCAAACAGATATTCTACCCGAGGCATGGGACATCTATTTTTGATAGTGATATGGTTTAGTGCTTGATAGTCCACACAAATACGGTATGTACCATCTTTATTTTGCACTAAAAGGACTAGAGAACGAAAGGGAGAGAAACTAGGCCTCACCATCCCTTTGTCTACCAATTCCTATACTTGCCTCATGATCTCCTCTTGTTCGGCTTGTGAGACTCGATAAGGAGGCTTGTTAGGCGGTGAGCTTCCTGGAAGGAGCTCAATGCAATGGTCATCATCCCCTCATTTTGGAGGTGAGTCCATAGAAATATCATCAATGATGAACACATCTTGGAATCCCTTTAGAAAATTAGACAAGTCTAAATCGTTTTGATTCCTACCATTTACATTTGATGAAACATTAGGATCTTTTAGAGAATCTTTGACAAAACTCATGTACGTAGAAACTGAGCTCTTCATTAATTTATCAAAAGTAGGAGGATTTACAAGCAAAATAGTGCGACCATGCTCACTAGCATCTATATACATGTTATGTCCCCTGTAGGTAAGGTAGATTCTCCTTTTACGGAACTTCATATTGACAGCCATGCGATCAAACCTTGGCGCCCCTAGGATAGCATCCTCATGTTGGAGAGGAGAGATGAAAAAGTCTTCTTTGTCAACATATCTTTGGACATGAAGCCTCAACTTCTTAATACAAGGAGTAATGGAGACTTTCTGTCCCTTTAAAGCTGTGTCAATCATCACCATATCTCCCATCTCGAATGCTAGAATGCCCAACTTGGTGGCAAACTGCATTGATATGAAGTTGTGACTAGATCTAGGGTCAAACAAGATGAAGGCATCATTCTCCTTTACCCTAGCATAGGAAAATGATGATACGTTGCAATGAACATCCTCTTTTGGATCTTCGATGGTGGACGCCCTAGGAGTCTCATTTCAAACATTCTTATTGGGGCGAGAACAATAGCCATGTCCTTGCTCCCCACTCTTGAAACACTTATGGTTCTTGCAAAAATCTTCAAGCTCTTCAAGAGAGAGTTTTTTTTTTCCTTTGTAAACTCCCTTCTCCTTGGACCAACTGTTGTTGTTGTTGTTGGAAGTGCCTTGGAAAGAATTTTGAGCATTGGTTTCCCCCTTTGCATCATTTTTGTCTCTGTTTTCCATGGGCTTGGACATTCCATCTAGACCCTTGATGGAAATTGATGCATGAAGGAACCATGGTGTGATGGATTACTTCGGTGATAGAATGGGGCCATTGAGAGTTGATGTATTCAGCCATCTCTTCAGGTAATCCTGCACAAAAATGTTGCTTTTTCTCGGCAAAGTCTATCTTTTGAAAGATAGTAGCCTTGAGATGTAAATCGTAAAACTTTTCTACATACTTGTGGATAGACTCATGAGAGAGAATCGTCAAGCTGCACCATTTGGTAAGCACTTTGTCCTTTGCATCGCTTGCAAGGAATTGCTTCATGATGGAAACTCATAGAGTTTTCTATGTCTTTGGGGCTTCGCCATTGCCACGAAGTCTAGACCACCATTGATGAGCTGATTTTTGGAAGTGCATAGCTAGATGGCAAAGGACTCTGTGAAGCCGTTGTCTCCAAAGGTCGCATCAAATTGCTGGATTAAGACCATCACTTTGTCGGTAGCACCCAAGGTTCCATCATAGGTGAGAAAAGAGATACTCTTTCCTCCCTCGTTGAACTTCTTTAGCTTTTGTGACCTTTGCCATGCATGGTATGATTTGTGATGTCCTCCCCTCTTGTATTCTCTAGGAGAATAGCCACAGCTTTCGTCGAAAGAGGAGGAAGGTGAAGAAGAAGGAGAAGAGGGTGACCTCTTTCTAGCCCCTTTGTTCCTTTGTATACTCTCTTCCCTTTCAGAATAACGAGGAGAAGGACCATGTGTTGATATTTTCCTCTTGGGAGGAGTGGTCGATCGTCTAGACCGCCATCTTTGACGGAGTGACATCGTCAAAGGAGCTTAAAATTTCATTGCTTTCTTGCTCTTTGGATTCCTCCTCTCATATGGGAGAGAGTCTTCTTTTGGGGGTCTCTTCAAGAGGCCTCCTAAGATCTCTCTCCTCTTGGAGAGGAAGGGAAATCCCATATGAGAGAGTCTTCTTTTGGAGGCCTCTCTTCAAGAGGCCTCCTAAGCTCTCTGTCCTCTTGGAGAGGAAGGGAAATCCCATATGAGAGTCTTCCTCCTCTCATATAGGAGAGAGTCTTCTTTTTTAGGCCTCTCTTCAAGAGGCCTCCTAAGATCTCTCTCCTCTTGGAGAGAGAAGGGAAATCCCATAAGTGCAAAGTTTTTGTATAACTTCGGCTTGCAAAGCAGAGTTTCCCATAGCTTGCAGTAACCTAGTAACAAGATAATTGAAAAACATGGGTGCATCATCATTAGCACGTTCATGTGAAAAATCAAAGCTACCAATTTTCATTATACTCTCTTGGTTATTGTTGTCCATGTTAACAAAGTTTTTGTACGTACATAGTGTATGCTTTGGCAATTCAAAACCTTAGTTTCCACTCCTCTTAGCCTTTGAAAATTGGCTCTTAAGTATCTACACCCACGGATCAATGTGGTTAATTATAGAGAGTAGTGGAGTAGGTCTAACATAGCAGAGTTGCCGCGGGCTAGCTCCTTTTGGACTTCTTATGGCTCAATAATGGTAAAGCCGTAGTCAAGTCTAAAAAGACTCCATTATTAACTCCAAAGCTCCCAAGGTGTGCACCATATCCCACATAGTGGGCTCAACAAAACCAATAACAGATCCCAGTTCCACTTACTCTTATATAATTAACAAAATCAACCATTTACAGGCTACTTAAAAACCTCTCTTCTTAAGCAAGAAAAGAGAAAACCAATGCTCTGATACCAATGTAATGGAATCGGCCTATTAACTTGAGAGTAGCGAAAGTTAGTGAGAGTAATTTTGAGAAATTACTTTGTGAGAATAGCGGGTGAACATAATTGATAGTAGCAACATTACCATAGCATTTAGTTAGCTTGGCATGAACAATACTTTTGCAAGAGGGATAATTCAAAGAACATGACAACATTTGAGGACCGGATTTATGTGGAGCCGGTCCCCCTCTAATAGGCATTTGTATTATGATTTCTCCCATTAAGAGAGACTTGTTACATTACAATATTTGTGTTTCTTGTGACCTAGGTGATGCAATGCAGATGGTAATCTTCATGCATCACAAGCATGACATAAACTTTGAAGAAAGCTTTAACTATCTCAAGCTTCAGTCCGAAGACCTCAAACACCTTCAAAGGTGGATAGAGCTAGCAGAAAATTGTTGAGAGAGAAAGAGAGAGCACAGAAATAGAACACCAAAGTGTATAGAATGCACACATGAGATGATGTATATATAGAAGGGACCTGGGTTCTATATATAGAGAAGCTATATATGTAATCCATATATTGAGTAGCTTCACATGTAAGCTCAACACCCCCACTCAAATAAGGTTCCCTAACTATGGATACAAAAAACCCCTTGGGACATTAAGGGAAAAACCCAGAGCTCTATATACACCCATTGTTATATTATAAAAATCATTGAATGTAAAAATGTTCATGAGGAGCTACATTACTCCTTTTACAATGAATATTTTATGAGGAGCTACATCAATCCTATCCTATCAAATACAATAATGAATACAAAGATTCAATAAAGAGGTGTAAAGGCTATCGATTAGCTCGTGATAAGAAGTGTCTTCGTGAATCTGTTGTGTAGCTTGTCAGCATCACCAAACATGTCTTCATGTTGTCATCAATATGGCATCACCAAACATGTCTTCATAAATCTTTTATTGTCACCAACTTTGTCTTCATGAAATCAATTCTTTGATCAATCCTACATAGATCATAGACTCAAGCAACATAGTCATTAAATTTTTTAGCATTGTTAGTGAAATAATTACGTTCACAATGTCATAAGAGATGGTTTGTGACGCCACTCTTTTCACAACATATATATGCATGGTAACATATGTATACATAAAGTATGAGCATAAAAGTATAAGATGCCTGATTACGTGATGCAAATGACAAGTGTATATACTACACAAAACGACATTTATCAACATGTAGTGGTATCAATGAATATCATCATAGTATTAACAAAACATCATCATTGTATCAATAAAAATGACTAAATCATCATGGTATCACCAAGAATAATCACTGTATCAACGAAACAACATCATGGTATCACCAAGAATAACCATGGTAACATCGAGAATAACCATGGTATCAATGAAGCAATATCATGGTATCACCAAGAATAATCATTGTATCAACGAAACAACATCATAGTATCACCGAGAATAACCATGGTATCTACGAAACAACATCATTGTATCATCGAGAATAACCATGGTATCAATGAAACAACATCATGGTATCACCGAGATAACAATGGTATCAACAAAACAACATCATGTTATCACGGAGAATAACCATGGTATCAATGAAATATCATCATGGTATCAACGAAAATCACCATGACCAAAGTACTAACAAAACATCATCATGGTACCATCAAAATCACTATGGTATCAAAACAAGAGATTATCGATGAAACAATGTAAACTATATCTCTAGAAGAAGAATTATACTAGAATCAGTGAACAAACATAACATATAACAAAAGATCATATAGCATCAGTAGCTCAACGAAATTTGTACAAGCATCAACGGCTTGACTGAATAAGAGCGATATTCATGACAAATATCCATGAATAGATGTATAGAAATTTGATATCTTGAAACATAGGTATCCAAGAACAAATCATCAGTAAATGTCTGAGAATATATTATACAACTTGAAATAGTATAGAATTTTGAGAACATATAGTGAAAGCGTGGTTTGGTGGTACAAAAAAAGGACCTATTTTACTTCTACCAATGAAAAAGTGGGATTTGATTTGTAACTCTCTTCTGCAGCAAAGTTAAATGAGTAACAAATATATGATTGATGATGAGAAAACATAATTGATAAATTTTCAGTTTTAGGTGGAAAATCAAAATCAAAAAGAGAAAGTTGCTTTTGAGACATGATCGCAATTGAGAAGGATAACTCAAAATCGGTGCAGAATTTAGAAAAAGATTCTTCTTCAAAGTTCTAGATCACATGGCCATTTCTTCAAAATCCTTTTTAATTAGGAGGAAATTTAAAAACAAAAAATGAAAGTTTCTTTTGAAACATGTTCGCAGTCTGAGAACGATTACTTGAAATCGGTGTAGAATTTGGAAAACTTTTCTTCTGCAAAGTTGTAGACCACGTCAATTCCCGATGTTGAAAAATCATTTTCAATTAGGAGCAAAATCGAAGACAAAAACTTCCTACTCTGATACCATGTTGAGAGAGAAAGAGAGAGCAAACAAATAGAACCCCAAAGTGTATAGAATGCACACATGAGATGATGGATATATAGAGGGGACCTGGGTTCTAGATATAGAGAAGCTATATATATAGTCCATATATTGAGTAGCTTCACATATAAGCTCAACAAGAATGAGGGTAGAAAAGAGGAAGAAGAAACATTTCGTATGAAAAACAATTAGCTCCTTATTTATCATAACTCTTCTTGCTAGCATACAGAATAGTATAGTAATGAAGATGGATAAGATGGCAAGCTTAAGCATTGAAGCATGGCTCTTGGTTGGATTTGCACTTCATAGCCAAGAGTGTTGGTATATGCTCTCAACATCTACTTACTTGGAGAAGGAGAGGGAGATCTTGCACTTTGCACAATGCACAATGAGAGTGTGTGTGAGTGTGCCGTGCCTAGCCAATGAGAAGCAGGAGGCGTTACAAGCAACAAGGGTAGCCTTGGGACAAGTGTCCCCCTTTCCCCTTTGAGAGAGAGGACTTGATAAATGTAGAGACAATTAACTAAATCTTCTGACTTATCATTTGACCCCTTGGGTGGCCAACCAATAGGCTTTAGGCACACCATGAGGGAAACATGAGGAGTAACTTGACAAGTGTCACCTTTGCTTTCTCGGTACTAGGCATGCCTTGTGTGAGTGTATGTGTGTTCTCTCTCAACCCCCCTCATGTAGGGATCGCCCCCTCCTTGTAGGGATTAGATTTGACTTTTGTACATCTCAAGTCACTCAACCTTGGATCTGATTCCCACCACAAGCTTGGCCCTTAAGCCCCTCAAGCTTGGGTTGGGTTCTCACCTCAAGTACAGCCCTAGCATATCAAGCATGACAGGCACCTCAAGCATCTCAATCATCAAGCACCTCAATCATCACACACCTCAAGAACCTTAGTCATCAAGCACGATAATCACCTGAAGCACCTTAAGCTTGGGCCGGGTGGGTTCCCCACCTCAAGCTCAGCCCTAGCTTACCGAAGGTCAAAGGACTTTTACGCTAACTATTGGAGGTCTTCAATGAATATAATTCTAAGGTCTTATGCTCCGTTGGTTAGCCTTTCTCTTTAATAGACAATCTCTCATTTGGACCCCTTTACCATTGTCACGGTGTTGAGATAGATTTATAAGCACACGTATGTCTATATCTTAACCCTTGTTCCCGTTTACTCTCCCACATCAAATGATTAGTTTAATATGAGAAAATCATTTGGGAACGAGCTTTAAGATCCATGCCATGAATAAGATCAAGACGTTGAAGATCAAGGAGTTTTGAGAAATTAGCATGAAAAAATTGGTGATGCCATACTTAGCAATCATGATTACCTGGAGCAGTGACAAAATTTGCTACAGGATCATTGAGAGAGAGTTGAAACAAATTACCATTTCGAGAAGAAGTGGCTATAGTTTGTCCATCTTTCTCAATTCGGCATTTGGTGTGATCAAATCCAACAAAGAGACCAAGATCAACAAGTCTAGCAATTGAAAGAAGACTGTGTTAAAGATCTAGTACATGTAATACTCCTCGCAAAATTCAAGTAGAAGAAGATAAGGTACCAAGATATAAATCTCCAATACCCTTTACTTCACAAGTCATATCATCAACAAGATAAAAAACATGTTGAACTGGTAGTTATGGAGTCACTTAGACTGATACGTCATATTTCCTGCAGCACCAGAATTGACAATAAAAAGTGATCCATCACGTACATGAGTATTCTGTCTGGAGCAACTGAACATAGGATACAACTTTTTTTTGGTACAATATTGTTTCGATGTTCAATAGCATATGATCTATTACGATCTGTCTCGAATCAACGCTTATAGCACATATGAGTGGGATGATCAGATCATCCACAATATTCGCAAGAAGAAGAAGAGTCTCTAGATAAACGTGGTTGTTTCGTGGTAATATTGTGTTCTTCATCATACTGACATGCCCAACAATCATCTTCAATATGACCATTTCTGTTGCAGTAAGAACATTGCTTATTAGGGAATTTGAGATGAGAGAAAATATTACCGCGATGGCCACCTTTGCGGTTTCCTCGTTGAAATGGACGCCTTTGAGTATAAAAAGCATGTTCCATCTTTTGTGACTCATTCTCCTCTTGTAAAATCATAGTTGTGCCATGACCAACATTATTTCGTTCTTGACATTGAGAGTATTCAATTAAAGACATGCAGGCTTGGTCAAAATTGAGACCATCTTTATTAGAAAGAATGGTAACCATGTTATCATTAGAAGAGTCCTTCACCGTGTCAAGGAGAAGTGTAATCAGTTGTTTTTGTGGAACTAGATCACCGTAGTAGCAAGTTGATTAATAATGGATTTGAAAGACTCAATATGTCCGGTCATGACAGTACCAACTTCATATTGTAACTTGTTAAGCAAACCTCTCAAATAAATTATTTCTGTACAAATTTCTTCTAAAAGTTTGCAATAAGATACTTCCATACATGGTGGGAAGTAGGCAGTTCATACACATCAAGTAAAAGAGAATCAATAGGAGCATAAATAATATACCGACGAGCTGCTTTATCATGTCGTTGCCAATCCGTATACGCAACATGTCAATCTTCAAATACAGTTCCTTCATATAAGCACGTTGTTATGATCCGTATCAACAGGTTGAGGCGGACATACATGATTTCCAAGGACAATATCAGAGAGATCATCGCCTTCAAGAATTAACAACATCTTTGATTTCCAACCTGAAAATCCTTGGCCTTGGAAAGGAGGAACAGAACAATGGCCAAAAGGAAAACCGTGGACGAGAATAGTCATGGCCGTATCTAGTTGTGAGAAGACGTATAAGTTAAGATCACAAAATCTTCGGACCATATATGGTGAAGGTTGTAATTGAGGATGAGAAAAATATGATGACTATGTTCTATCAATGATAAATTCAAGAAGGATGCTCAATAAACGTCAACATCTGTAAGCGACGTCACCCCAAAAAGTAGGGAAAAGAAGATGTTAATAATAAAAGAGTCCTCACAATAGAGTGCCGTGAGACTCAAGGTTGGTGGCCGCAATATGAATAGCAAAAAGATAAATTTTCTTGAAAAAGTTGGCGCTAAAATTAGCAAAACGACCGCGGACGCTTCACAAAGACGCACGAGGACGAAACCTGCGGCAAGCTCGATTGTATTAAAAACAACATAAATTTCTGCTACGAACTTCGATTGATGGAAACTAGAACTCAAATCAAAGAGCTTGAGAAGACGAACAAGTTTTGGATGAAAACTACAATTGCGCTTTTTTCGTTTCTCCAGATTTTGAGCAAAAGAATCCAAAATTTGAGACGAAGTTAGGGTGTCAAAAGACAAATCAACAAGGAAACACAATCAACAATTCACTGTATAGATTAGAAATAAACGTCACAAAAAACATTTCATATTCTTCTTAATACAAAACAACCACAAGTCACAAGAATCAATCCTAAAAAAATAATATTTGTAGCTATTATGAATCTTACATGGAATCTCATACACATACTCTGTTTTGTCACCATGAATTGAAATCCTTGTGTTATCATTACCGCTCTAATACCATGTTGAGATGTAGAGAGAAAGAGAGACAAGACAAGAGACACACCGTGTACGCCGCCAAAGTCTGATTTATATTGAGGAAAAGATACAAATATACAGGTGAGACCAAGTTGAGTAGAGTGAGCCATATATAGCTCCAACATGACAAAGGACGATATGGAGTTGACACTAGTCTAGCAGCTCAAGAACTTGCTGTGACCTTTGCTCAAGACAACTGTTATGATAATATTGCCATAATAACCATTGTGCCCTTTGCTCAAGACTACTCTAAGGATAATAGTGCCACAATAACCATTGAAGATGTGGTGCATGTGGGGAACAAAAGGCTTCTTGTTTGGAAAGCCTCTACAAACATCTCAAGATAATTCTTTTGAGAGAGATCAATTATGTGTCTTCAATGACAATCATGAGAAGTATCAATGTAGTGAAAACCTTTAAGAGTCCTTTGCAAATAAGGAGTTACAAGAGAAATTTGCAAAAATATTGTAGGTAAATAAATGATATAGCAAGCTTTTTTGAGCCTTTGTGTGGGACAATGGTTAGGTGCTTGCATATGCATAATCCAATTGCAACATAATTAGAATCAAATGTGATTGCAATGAGGACTAAGATTCACGTGGGGGGGGGTGGGGGGGGGGGGGGGGGTTTCACTACGTGTATATCACGTGCATTCAAGGACTATTTGTGAAACATTTTAATTGTGAATTTTTCACCAATAAAAGGGGCCCTTTTTCTATTCAATCTGATTTTTTTTCTTCAAGTTCAGTTCTAAACACCCTTCTGTATGTGAAAGTGTGAAATATATATAATAAAATAATACCTAATGTTGAACCCACGTGATAGGCAGTTTTTTTTTTTGTGTGGCACCCGTGAGGTCTAAGCAAACATTGTGATTCATTGAGCCCTTAATGTGAACTTTCAATGGTTGTAAATGATTTTGAGGTCCTATTCTACAAAGAAGATGAAGATTTGTGTATCTATATCCAAAAAATCAATGTTTCTAGCCAAAATAGTAATATTTTGGATTCACTTCTTTTAACACAAAAGTTACTAAGCCAATGCATGCTAAATATCTTTGCATATATGTGTATGAAGTTATGAATTGCATCTCATTTTTAGACTTTTCCAATTCTACATCACTTTGATCGATAAAAGATAGTCACATCTAGTAATCAAATTGTATGCATGTCTTGTTTATCAAGCATGAATTAGGTCTTATTAAATGTGTAATGTGAATTTTTTTGAATATGTGCGGTTCTTGACGCGCGCACGCGAGAGAGAGAGAGAGAGAGAGAGAGAGAGAGAGAGAGAGAGAGTTGTATTTGGAGTTGGGAGTTTATGAGACTATTAAATCAAATCTCCAATACATGACTAACATTATCCATTGGCATGATCCTAATTATCTTTGGGAATGGCATTTAGTGTCCTTGTTTCATTCCTCCACAATTGTGTAATAAAATAACATAAGCTTCTTTAAGAAGGAAAACATGACATGGTTATTTGGATGAGCTTGTGTAAAAGGAAAGCATGATTTACTTGCATCATTGAGATGGATCAATCTAGCAATAGCGGAATAGATCACACATTTGATCAATAAAGAGAAAAATATCAAAAAAATTTAGCATTTGGCCCATGTACCTGAACCAAGAAAAAAATGATGATGTTATGTTCATATTTATTTTTCTGTTTCTAAACACCATCTTCTATTTGAGATACCATTAATTTCAATACTACCTTTACAAAAAATTTGATTTCACAACCATTGACAATAAAAATATTATGTGATTTATTAATTTATTGTAATATGCATTTTTTTCTAGTATTGTTAGGCTTGTTTGTTTCAATAATACAATACACTCATATGAATGTCGACTATTATTTTAGTTCTTCTAATCGCTATATTCTTTTGAGATCCCATCCATTTCAATGTTCTTCTACGAAAAGTTTTCATCTTTTGATATAGTTAAAGTAATCACATCAATGTTGTAATGAAAATCCGTTCAGTTCATGTATTTTTTTCACGTGGAAAAGTGATAGTGAAAGGTAATTTTCAAGAGAATGCTTTGAATGTTTTTGCATTTTTTTATACATTCACATAATTTTATGCAAACATGCTCATATAATTGTTGAACTAGTAAAGATACATTTCAATGCCATAATAATGAAGCAATCACAAAAAAATACTTGCTAAAACTACACATTGTTGCTTAAATTTCAAGTATCCTCTATAGAAATGGGACTTGAATAATTCCCAAAATTCCTAAATATGTCTTTTATTAAATATTCACCACGACAGTATTGAGCACAAGCCCATCGGCATCCCCTCCTATCAATGCACTAGAAGAGATGACATTCTAGACAAGATTCTCCTCACTCACTTATTGATCTATTAAGTGCACCGCATTCTAGAACCTGGTTGAAAACACAAAAACTTCCAGATGGCACATTGATCGAGGTGAACAACCTGGCACAGAACGGGCCCCCGATGAATCTTTGACTAGCAATACCTTGCCAATGAGAACTCTGATTGCCAATTTGAAAAGACTAACGTGAGCCATATAATGAGCACTTTGGGCTAATGCATTCATTTTACCCCTCCAATCCACTTTATCTTCAAGCTGCCATAACTTTTACATTGTAGATCCAATAAACGAGCCGCAAAGACAAGCTTGTAGAGCTCTTTGAACGCTGCAGTTATAGTCCATGAACTTCCAATTTTAGGATCAAACGTCTCCACTTTCATCATTATCAAGACAATTTTTGGTCTTTTAAAGCCGTATGCGACATAAATTTAGCATTAAGCTTTCTTCTTATCAAGCCATTATCACTGCTCAATGAACATATAGACCTCAAATAGATTTCATTTGCATCCCTTTGCTATTTTTATCATTATGGAAGCGGATTTGCACAACATTGTACATGTAAGGTGTTGAGAGAGTAAGAGAGAGCACAGAAATAGAACCCCAAAGTGTGTAGAATACACACATGAGATGATGTATAAATAGAGGGGACCTGGGTGCCATATATAGAGAAGCCATATATTGAGTAGCTTCACATATAAGCTCAACACCCCCGCTCAAATAAGGGTCCCTAGCTGTGGATGAAAAAACCCTTAGGGGATCAAGGAAAAAACAACAGCTCTATATATACCCACCGTTATATTATAAAAATCATTGAATATAAAAATGTTCATGAGGAGCTACATCACTCCTTTTACAATGAATATTTTATAAGGAGCTACATCACTCCTTTTACAATGAATGTTTTATGAGGAGTTACATTACTCCTATCCTATCAAATACAATAATGAATACAAAGGTTCAATAAAGAGGCGTAAAGGCTATCGATTAGCTTGTAATCAAAAGTATCTCCGTGAACCCTTGTCATCAATATCGCATCACCAAACATGTCTTCATGCTGTCTTCAATATAGCATCACCAAACATATCTTCATAAATCTTTTATTGTCACCAAGTTTATCTTCATAAAATCAATTCTTTGATCAATCCTACATAGATCGTAGACTCAAACAAACATAGTCATGAAATTATTAGCATCGTTAATGAAATAATTACGTTCACAATGCCATAAGAGATGGTTCGCGACGCCACTCTTTTGATGACATATATACGTACCACAACATATGGTACATAAATATGAACGTAAAAGTACAAGATGTGTGATTACGTGATGCAAATGATATGAGTATATACTACATAAAAAAACATTTATCAATGTAGTGATGAATGAATATTATCAAAGTATTAACAAAACATCATCATTATATCAATAAAGGTGAATAAATCATCATGGTATCAATGAAAATCATCATGATATCACCGAGAATAATCATTGTATCAACAAAACAACATCATGGCATCACCGAGAACAACCATGGTATCAACGAAACAACATCATGGTATCACCGAGAATAACCATGGTATCAATGAAACAACATCATGGTATCACCGAGAATAACCATGGTATCAACCAAAAATCATCATGGTATCAACAAAAATCACCATGAAATCAACGAAATATCATCATGGAATCACCGAGAATAACCATGGTATCAACGAAATATCATCATGCTATCAACGAAAATCACCACGAACAAAGTACTAACAAAACATCATCATGGTACCATCAAAATCACTATGGTATCAACGAGAAATTATCAATAAAACGACATAAACTATATCTCTAAAAGAATAATTATACGAGAATCAATGAACGAGTATATCATATAACAAAAGATCATGTACCAACAGTAGCTCGATAGAATTTGGATGATCATCAACGGCTCGACTGAATCGGAATGATATGTAACTGGCTTCTACAACAAAGTTACGACAATAACAAATAAATGATTGATGAAGAAAAAATATAATTGAGAAGTTTTCAATTATGAAAAAAATCAAAAGCGAAAAGTAAAATTTTGCTTTTCAAACATATTCACAGTCTGCGAACGATAACCCAAAATCGGTGCATAATTTAGAGAAACTTTCTTCTGCAAAGTTATAGACCACATCGATTCCGATACCTGCGGCGGCTAGTTTCTTCTGCAAAGTTGTAGACCACATCGATTCCGATCCTTCACGCGGGTAGTTTTTGGAAATCGTTTTCAATTAGCAGAAAAATCAAAACATAAAACGAAACTTGCTTTTCACGTATGTACGCAGTCCGTGAATGATAACTCAAATCGGTGCAAAATTTGAAAAAACTTCCTTCTGCAAAGTTGTAGACCACATTGATTCCGGTCCCTAGGGCGGCTAGTTTCTGCAAAATCGTTTTTAATTAGCAGAAAAATCAAAAACATAAAACAAAACTTGCTTTTCAGACATGTACGCAATCCGTGAATGATAACTCAAAATCGGTGCAGAATTTGAAAAAAAACTTTCTTCTGCAAAGTTGTAGACGACATTGATTTCGGTCCCTCACGCGGGTAGTTTTTGCAAAATCGTTTTCAATTAGCAGAAAAATGAAAAACATAAAATGAAACTTGCTTTTCGGACATGTACAGAGTCCGTCACAACGATAACTCAAATCGGTGCAGAATTTAAGAAAACTTCCTTTTGGCAAGTTGTAGACCACATCGATTCCGGTTGCTTTGGTAGGTAGTTTCTGCAAAATCGTTTTTAATTAGCAGAAAAATAAAAAACATAAAACGAAACTTGCTTTTCGGACATGTACGCAGTCCGTGAATGATAACTCAAAATCGGTGTAGAATTTGAAAAAACTTCCTTTTGCAAAGTTGTAGACCACATCGATTCCAGTCCCTTTCGTGGGTAGTTTTTGAAAAATCGTTTTCAATTAGCAGAAAAATTAAAAACTTAAAACGAAACTTGCTTTTCGGACATGTACACAGTCCGTCAACGATAACTCAAAATCGGTGCAGAATTTGAAAAAACTTCCTTTTGCAAAGTTGTAGACCACGCGAGTAGTTTCTGCAAAATCGTTTTCAATTAGCAAAAAAATCAAAAACAAAAAGCGGAAGTTGCTTTTCGGGCATGTACGCAGTCCGCGAACGATAACTCAAAATCCGTGAAGAATTTGAAAAAACTTCCTTTTGTGCAAAGTTGTAGACCACATTGATTCCGGTCTGTCGCACGAGTAGTTTCCGCAGAACCATTTTCGATCAGGAGAAAAATCAAAAACAAAAATGTACTGCTTTGATACCATTTTGAGAAAGAAAGAGAGAGCACAGAAATAGAACCCCAAAGTGTGTAGAATACACACATGAGATGATGTATATATAGAGGGGACCTGGGTGCCATATATAGAGAAGCCATATATTTAGTAGCTTCACATATAAGCTCAACATAAGGCTTATGGTGGCTATAATAATGAGGTATTCATCATAGCCAGAGGATCATAACAATTAAAAGTCAGAGAATGTAATCAACACAATGAAATGAAACTTGTTTGAATGATTGGTATGAGAGAGGACTATACATTTAGCATAGTGGCTTTATATAGGCTCAATGGTGGAAGGTGGAAATTAAAGCAAGAGAGATATGCACCACAAACATGTAGCATGCGGTTATAAAGTATAGCATATGTGCATGGCATGAGAATCATGTGTTAGGGATTCCTATGTAGAAGGGCATATCCATGCACATAGGAGTGCATGTTAGCATGCTTGGCTTTAGGGATTGGTCATGTATTGAGTGTCAACTAGAGGCTTACTCCAACACACATCTTCATTGATTCATATATTTTAATTGTCTCTGTAATTAAAATGACTTTCATTTAATTTCTCTTAAATCGTAACTCAGTTATTTTTTTTCTATATATAGCTCCAACACCCCCACTCAAACAAAGGTCTCTAGCTTTGGATGAAAAAACCCTTGGGGAGTTCAAGGGAAAAACCCAAGCCCCAATACAATGTGAAAATATGAACCAGTGATGATGATGTGAAAGTGAATTGTGCATCTATGTACAAATATTCAAGTGACTCAGAGATCACAATGTGCAAATGTGGAGTGTGCATAGTGCATGGTACCTAAAAGATTACAATGTCATATGTACAAATCTATTACAATAGAAAAGAAGCTAATCTAGAAAGAGTGAGGCTGAAGAAACTCCAAGCTCTGAGCACAAGAGGATGAAACGTGACTCGTTGAGGCCTTTGTTCAAAATGTCTGCAATCATCTGGTCACTTGGACAGTGTTCAACCATAATGGTTCCTTTTCATACCTGAAATAATGATAAGGGACAGCAATGTGCTTTGACTTATTATGTTGAACATAGTCTTTTGCAAGACTAATAGCACTTTGGTGGTCACACCGCAAGGGTGTGCTAGAAAGAGGAGAGTGACCAATATCAACCAGCATTTGTCAAAGACAAATCAACTCACCAGCTACAAGTGATGCCGCAACATATTTTGACTCAGTTGTAGAAACTGCAACATATTCTTACTCAGTTGTAGAAACTGCAACACAACGTTGTTTCTTGCTGGTCTAATAAACAAGACAACCATTTATAAAGAAGAAATTTCCACTAGTATATCGCATAGATAAATGTGAGCTTGCCCAGTCTGCATCTTTGTAACCCAAAAGAGAAAGAGATTGCATAGAATCCGATGTGAGTTGTCGTCGATAGACTAAACCAAAATCTGTAGTGCGTTTCAAGTATTTCAATATACGCTTTGCAGTAGACCAATGAAGACCATATTAGGTATTTTGGTAAAAATCTCACATTATGGGAATCTCCAAATCGATCGAATTCATGTAATTTGGGAATTTTCAACTTAAAGTGGGAAAAATTGAGGTTTGTGGCTAGTAAATAAAGTGAAAATCTCATAGGATTGTGGTGTTGATAAATACCAAAAGTCAAGAGGATGTACAACACATGGATTTGAATAATAACTATAAATTACATAAAACAAAGGAAGATACAAAAAAGATTTTGTTTACAAATTGACTAGTATAGTCACAATAGAAGCTCCACATAATTCTACTCCACATTTGATACCATATATGAACTTTGATCCAAGTGTGGCTGATGTGCACGAGTGAGGCCTTCTTTGGCGTTTAGAGCATGTCTTTCTGGAATCTTTATTCTAGAAAATGGTCCTTCTTTGTTGGGTCTCCAGGACCAAACAATTGCATCTATAGTTTCCCACACTTGTGGGTCCTTATAGTTGACAGTCCAATAACCCTTCCAACAATTACTGTAAGCTTGAGTATCTGTCATCCCACTTTTTCTCGCGCAAGGTGCCCAATATTGAATCAAGAGTTTTCTGTAGTTTGGTGATGTAGGCTCATTATCAATGTCAGATAAAGCCATTGCAAGCCACACTGGATAGATTTCTGTGTCACTCGGAACAAGCATAAGAAAGTCACCTTGGTGCACATCAGACATAGGGTCAAACTCTTCCCTTGGCCTATCTCGTTGAGGCCCACAAAAATGATCGTTCAACTCTTCAAGGCCTAGGAATCTTTCTGCTCCTTGTTGCAAATTCATTGTAGTGCTTTGTAGGTGAGAATATTCTTGAGTTTTTGGCCAAAACATTTCATACAAGACTCCCTCTGATATGATTGCTTTTCCAATCTCTTCAATTACCTTACTCCAATAATCTATCACGGGTCTATAATATCGCGGAATACTTGAACCATTCCCTAAATTTTTCCAAAATTTTATATAGTTCTTTAGCCCCAAAATGACTTCTTCGTGGGCCTTGACATACTCCGCCATTTGTACTAGAGGTGGATCTCCATGTGGTAACATTGGCTTGCCTTCTGTGTCTGTTTTCCAAAGGCGAATACTTCCACTCCAACTTGATACACCTACATGTGCCTTATATTGCATCATTGGTGTCTCATCCTGCATAAAGAACCTGAACTGAAGCGGTTTGGAATGTCCAACAAGTATGTCTTGTCCATCACAAAGATAGCCATCACAATATTGCTTGAAATCGGGGATCTTTGTGAGAAAAAATGGAGCTGGAGATGAAGATGATCTGTTTCGTAATGTATCCATCAAATGTGGCAAAGTATAGGTTTGTGTAACTCTCAACTTCTCTGAAAACCTACTAAACATGGCGTCTATGTCCTCATGTGTATGCCCAACCATTAAAAATCCCAGCTGGATGGTTTTGAAAACACCCCTTGCAACAAGCATTGACAAATAGGCAAATAAGTATCGATTTTTGTTTTCCCCTGCACAATTATCCAATTGTAGCAACAAGTTCTCTGGCAATCTGCGAAATGTTGACCCCAATTCCTCTTCTGCAATTTCTGACGACTGCACAATGGGCTCTTTTCCATCACTCAAGTTATGGTAGTCCAAAGCATCCCTTGAGTTCAAATCATGTAGTAGTGAAATATTGCTCCTTGGAAGTCCATTTGTTACTAGATCACCAAGAGGATGCTTATCTATCCTCTCGAGGTTATGTAAACAATTAGCAATTGAGCCAATTGTAAGATTTGGATCAGCTGGCCACAAACCATTCAAGACAAAGTGTCCGTAATGACCTTCTCCATGTCCATGAGTGATCATGCCAATCAATGCCACCTGCAGATTATATCCTGAATCCACACCCTTGGGAACAATGCATAATCTAGGAATGGAAGTCTTCTTTTGATCCATCTTATCATGGATTATGCATACATATTTTTGTGGTTGAGTTTCTGAATACGTGCGCCATGCATAATATAGGCTTCTGCAACTCTTTTGTTGTGCCATGTGAACTTCTCTCTCCCTCAAGAGAAGAGCTCTCTCTTCAAGAGAAGGTTTAGCTTCTAACCTTGCCTTGATTGAGCTACAAATATTGCACTTAGAGAACTCACTCGTCTTTGTTAAAGTGACATGTGGGTACTCTTTGTTCCAAATTCTACCAAAAGAAGATTGGGATAGCTTCTTCTCATAGCCCATTTGGTCAAGTGTCGTGTTGATTTCACATAAAATATCCACTTGTTTGTATGTTGATGGAATCACCAATTGAGTCTCTCTTGAGCCATCTAGCAGTGTTCTACTTCTATGTGGCATCTTCTCAGAGTTGTTTTCCACAAACTCATTTAGTAGTGCTCTTGCTAAACTAGTATGTTGAAGTCCCCTTCTCAATGTACATGTGTTCCCATGTACATATTGGCGCACACCATTTTCAAAGTTCTCCTTGTATCGATAAAATGATGTCTTTGGTATTCCATGTAGCTCATACCATGCTCTACAACAAACAATAGAGCCATTTAGCCTGAATTGGTATCGTGACTTCTCATCTTTCTGATAACATATAGAAAGAACATCATAAACATAATTAGTGCGTGATTTTTGAGACTCTCCCCAAAATTGTTGTCGTAACCTTGTCACCATATCACGATCTGCAAATTGGCAGCATTTTTGTGCACAACAATCAATGCATGATACCCTTTGAATTGATTTGTTTGAAAGGTAAAAAGTCGAAGCTGGTGCTGCTTTTGATTTTTGAGTCTTGTTCATGAAAGTGTATCGTCTCTTCCTTGACAACTGGACAACATTAATCCCATCAAGTTTTTTTCCAACATTGCCATCGTTGGATACATCCTCATATGTAGCATGCATGAATCAACAGGAACAAAGCGTTGTAATGGGCTCCCATTCAACATTGTTGTCTGCTTGATGGGCCACTTTAGCAAAGTGATGCTACCCACTTCAACCACATCATCAATGCTTGCATTTTCTCTTTCAATACCCACACCCACACAATCAGGACCAAGTTCCTGAAAGTTGACATAATCATGTGGAAATACATATAAGATGGTCCCTTCATTCATGGTTTGCATCATTGTGTCATCTTTTAAAAGGACCCTCTGATTTCTCCAAGACTCTCGAATCATTGCTTCAAATTCTGGGCTTGTCATAGGTATTGCATCTGTAACTAGAGGATCAGAATGATCATGTTCTTCATCACCATTGTAGCTTTCGTGTGGATCAATTAAGTTCCCATTTAATACAAAAGATTGCAAAAGAAGCTTTGACCATCGAACAGCACTCCATAATGAGCCTTGGAGAGATGAAGTATCCATTGTAGGAAAAGGTAGGACCACATCCTTCAAGCATTCCTCCACTAGTATGGAGACATTTCCCAGCCCTATCTTTGTACCACCACAAGTGGAATCTGGATCTGTTCTACACACACAACCAATACCAACGATTTCATTGTCAAGTATCATATGTACTTTCTCCCCAGATTCGAAGTCCATCCTGTAAGTAAAAAGATTACATTGTTAAATCCATAGTTATAGAAAAATACTCTTCAAACCAAAAATCATGCTACAACATGAAAAAGGTTTGCATAGGTTGGACAAGTGGTGAACCTTGAGACCAAATCCTCCTTGCTATATTAATGGAAGCAAGGTTGGACAAGTGGTGGACCTTGAAACCAAAGCCTCTTTGCTATATGAGAGCATAGGTTGGACAAGTGGTGGACCTAGTTGTAATACCCACTGCCACCTATCAACTACTATAGGACTATGCTTTCCAATGTCCAAGTATCCCTTGAGTCTTTCAAGGTTGAACACGTGGTGGACCTTGAAACAAAAATCCCCTTTCTATATCAGAGCATAGCTTGGACAAGTGGTGGACCTAGTTATAATGCCCAATATCCAAGGTGAAATACCTTAGGACTTTGCTACCTTGCTTGCCAATGTTTACGTAGCCCCTCATTTCTTTAATGGAAGTAAGGTTGGACAAGTGGTGGACCTTGAAACCAAAGCCTCTTTGCTATATAAGAGCATAGGTTGGACCTAGTTTTAATACCCACTGCCACCTATCAACTACCATAGGACTATGCTTTCCAATGTCCAAGTATCCCTTGAGTCTTTCAAGGTTGAACACGTGGTGGACCTTGAAACAAAAATCCCCTTTCTATATTAGAAAGGTTGAACACATGGTGGACCTTGAAACGAAAATCCCCTTTCTTTATCAGAGCATAGCTTGGACAAGTGGTGGACCTAGTTATAATGCCCAATATCCAAGGTGAAACACCTTAGGACCTTGCTACCTTGCTTGCCAATGTTTACGTAGCCCCTCATTTCTTTAATGGAAGCAAGGTTGGACAAGTGGTGGACCTTGAAAGCAAAGCCTTTTTGCTATATGAGAGCATATGTTGGACCTAGTTGTAATACCCACTGCCACCTATCAACTACTATAGGACTATGCTTTCCAATGTCCAAGTATCCCTTGAGTCTTGCAAGGTTGAACACGTGGTGGACCTTGAAACCAAAATCCCCTTTCTATATCAAAGCATAGCTTGGACAAGTGGTGGACCTAGTTATAAAGCCCCTCCTTTCTTTAATGGAAGAAAGGTTGGAAAAGTGGTGAATCTTGAAACCCAAACCCTTTGGCTATATATAGAGTATATCTTGGACAAGTGGTGGGCTTAGTTGTAGTATCCAATGTCCAAGGTCCAAGGTGAACTATGTAAAGACCTTACTTCCAAAAACAGAGTCGTACAAGTGGTTCTCCTTGAAACCAAAACCTCCTTAGTGTATTAGAACATGCCTTGGAGAAGTGGTGGACTTAGTTGTAATGGTGAATGTCCAAAGCAAACTATTATAGGACCTTGCTTCCCAAATCAAGTTTGGACAAGTGGTGGATCTTGAAACCAAAACCCCCTTACTCTATTAGAACATAGCTTAGATAAGTGGTGGACCTAGTTGCCATGGAAAATGTTCAATCTGAACTGCTGCAAGACCTTGCTATTAAATGTCTAAGTAGAGCTAGCTTCTTTAATGGAATCAAGGTTGGGAAAGTGGTGCATCTTGAAACCAAAAGCCCTTTATTGTATTAGAGCATAGCTTGGACAAGTGAGGGACCTAGTTTTAATGTGTGATGTCCAAAGAAAAGTATTACAAGACCTTGCTTTCCAATATTTGAATTGGTCAAGTGGTTAAAACTAAGTATAAAACTTTGACCATTTTCTTCTCGAATTGCCAAAAAGCTAGTTTTAGACACCCCTAAATGAAAATGGTTTAGGGTGGCCTTAAACAATGTTTTTTCAAAGACTTGAACAAAAGGGTTGTCGAAGAGTAATGACAATTTATTGTGGCTTGAAGTGCCTTAGTATGTGAAAACAAGCCTAGGTTTTCCACGAGGCAAAAGGTGACATAATAAGAACATTGGAAAGTTAGGATTGACCATGTGGCCTAAACTTTGGCAAGTGAAGTGGTGGCCAAGTTTTGTGGCACAGTGTGCACTTGGTCCTATATGTGTTGACCACTTGGCTAAATCTAGGACCATAAGGCCAAACCTTTGGCACCTTAAATATAGTATGGGACATAATCTAGAACTGCTATAGTAAATTAGTAGTATAGCTAATATGTTAATATTTGTATTATATTTAAGTATATGCTAATATAATTTATGTTCAAAATTTCACTAATGAAGAATGTTCCCATTTAGCACTCCAGATGCGGGGTCTTAGGGCAATGCCACAATGGGGTGACAAGGCAGCGCTTCCACGTGAGGTTTGGGGGTAGCGCTCTTGATGGGGATGTGGAATATAGCGCTCTCGATGGCGGGGCTTGGGAGGTTGATTTTGGGATATTGTTCTGGGCGGGGTCCGGGGCAGCGCCCGGGCGGGGTCAAGGGGCGGCAGCCCCTTGTCGCCTCCCGGCGCGACTGTCGGGCGGGGTCGAGGGGCAGCGCCCCCGCGGGTTACGCATGTTTTTCATATTTTCAACCATGATTTCTTTAATTTTGGCCGTGTGAATTGGTTAATTTTTTATATTGCTTTTGTTTTTTTTAATCCTATGATAAAACATGGACTTGTAGCATACGTGGCATTCTAATAAACCCTATCAAGATTAGGCACACAGAGAGCGCACGAGAAACGCACACAGAGAAAGCAGGCGAGCAGCAAACACACAGAAAGCGCACACGGATCGCACACAGTTGGAGTATATGCGCGCATAGAGGAGCAAGCTCGGCATCGTACACAACACACAGGTGGAGTGCACAGGATTCAAAGTTCGTGCACAAGATAAAGAAACAGCAGCGTACACAACGCTTTCCAGAAGGGCAGGATCGGGCAGTCTTCTCAGGAGACATTGCACACCTCACGAATAGAGAAAAAACAGGTATTTCTCTCTCTCTCACTCTCTGTCTTTCTCCATATAGAGAAGACGGTTCTCTGTAACTCTTCTTGCACACACACTCTCTCGTCAAAAGGCAGAGATACATAGTTTAAAAGTATCCCTGCACACATACACATATTCCCACACATCGTCTTCCTCTCTTCCACATACATAACCACAGTGAAATCTGTTATCTTGTTGTCTCTCTCTTGAAAATACATGCACATATTCCCACACATCGTCTTCCTCACTTCCACATACATAACCACAATGAAATCTGTTATCTTGTTGTCTCTCTCTTGAAAATACGTGCACATATTCCCATACATCGTCTTCCTCTCTTCCACATACATAAACACAGTGAAATCTGTTATCTTTCTCTCTCCTCTCTCTAAAAAACAGGTATTTATCTCTCTCTCTCTCTCTCTCTCTCTATCTATCTATCTATCTCTGTATCTTGCTATCTCTCTCTTGAAAATACATGCTCATGTATGTGTGCGTCTGTGTTATCTATGTGTATGTATGTATATTTGTGTTATTTCATTGTAATACTCATACATAATGCAGATACACAATTACACTTAATTACGATATGCACACATAGTATATATACATACATAAATATCACAAATAACTAACACATTGTAATACTAGTAAAATTGAATGGAAGACTTACTTGCGTGATCTGTTAAAGTCGATTCTTATAGCGAGTTCAAGATGTATGCTGAGCTGATTTTCCTCTAATCCATTTGTAGATATGATTGTAACTTCTGTTTCTCAAAAATAGTAGTGTTGTTTAGTGATACACCTAATGGACATAAATGGTTTAAAATAGGACATGTAGACAAAAAATACGTGTATTTCTTTGGATGAATATATACACTTTTTGGTGACCCTTACCACAAGTGGTGGACCTTGAGACCAATGGACAATAAGGACCTCCAAACAATACCTTGTACACTCAATCCTTCTTGGTATCTAGGTTGGACAAGTGGTGGACCTTGTTCGAATTCTCTAACCACTCTCTCTAACATGGTGACATAATTTAGGTGTGATAAATTCATATCTATGCAAACTAATATCAGTTTAGGCTTGTTAATTTGAATTTGTTTGAATTTATGTACAATATAATGATTTGAGGTTTGCATATTTGAATTTAGGTGGTATAATGATATCTTTTTGTGGTAAACTTGAATTTAAAATCAATTTCGTGTGGAATATTTTAAATTTAAGTAGTAAAATTTAAATTTTTATAAAAAAGTTTGAATTTTAAAATTTGGGCGGGATAGTTTAAAATTTAGGCGGGATATTTAAGATTTGGGAGGGATATTTTAAATTTAGGCGGGAAGGTTTTGAATTTATAGCGAGATCTCCCTTACATAAGAGAGTATAGGTTGGACAAGTGGTGGACCTTCAAGCTAGAGCATCCATGCTACTGGACATGATAGGTAGGGAATCTAGTTGAATATTGTATGTATAATATATATGTAATAGATCTAGCTTGGACAAGTGGTGGACCTTGGAACAAAACCCCATGTAAAACATATCATGCACATTCCAAGTGGTCAAAAAAAATATCATTTAGAATATAGCCTTATAGGTTGGACAAGTGGTGGACCTTAACACCCAGATATTCTTCATATAATGACATAGAGTGGAAAACTGGTGAATCTTGAGACCAAACCATGCTACCAGCGATAATAGCTTGGACAAGTGGTGGACCTTGAAAGTAAACCCCTCATCTACGAAATATCGTGGGTTTAAGGTATTTCGATGAAGCCTAGCATCTTGGAGACATCGTGCATCTTTCTTCTCTTCATGTTTCAATGGAGCCTATCTTGGACAAATGGTGGAGCATCCTTCTCTCCATGTTTCAATGGACCCTAGCTTGGACAAGTGGTGGACCTTTACTTCTCTCTATTATTCAATAGAGTTAGCTTGGACAAGTGGTGGACCTTGGAACCAAACTCCCATTTAAAACCTATCATGGTCACTCCAAGTGGTGAGAAAGAATAACCTTTAAAATATAGCCTTATAGGTTGGACAAGTGGTGGACCTTAACACCCTAATATTCTTAATATAATGACATAGAGTGAAAAAGTGGTGAATCTTGAGACAAAACCACTCATGCTACTAGCACTAATAGCTTGGACAAGTGGCGGACCTTGAACGTAAACCCCCCATGTTTCAATAGAGTTAGCTTCGACAAATGGTGGAGCATCCTTCTCTCCATGTTTCAATGGAGCCTAGCTTAGACAAGTGGTGGACCTTTGCTTCTCTCTATGATTCAATAGAGTTAGCTTGGACAAGTGGTGGACCTGGGAACCAAAGCCCCATGTAAAACCTATCATGGTCACTCCAAGTGGTAATAAAGAGTAACCTTTAAGATGTAGCCTTATAGGTTGGACAAGTGGTGGACCTTAACACGCGCATATTCTTAATATAATGACATAGACTGGAAAAATGGTGAATCTTGAGACCAAACCACTCAGGCTACTAGCAATAATCACTTGGACAAGTGGTGGACCTTGAATGTAAACCCCTCATCTACGACATATCGTTGGTTTAATGTTTTTCAATGGAGCCTAGCATCTTGGAGACATGGTGCACCTTGATTCTCCTCATGTTTCAATGGAGCCTACATTGGACAAATGGTGGAGCATCCTTCTCTCCACGTTTCAATGGACCCCAGCTTAGACAAGGGGTGGACCTTTGCTTCTCTCTATGTTTCAATAGAGTTAGCTTGGACAAGTGGTGGACCTTGGAACCAAACCCCCATGTAAAACCTATGATGGTCACTCCAAGTAGTAAGAAAGAATAACCTTTAAGATGTAGCCTTATAGGTTGGACAAGTGGTGGACCTTAACACCCACATATTCTTAATAAAAGTGGTGAATCTTGAGACCAAACCACTCAGGCTACTAGCAATAATAGCTTGGACAAGTGGTGGACCTTGAATGTAAACCCCTCATCTACGAAATATCATGGGTTTAATGTATTTCGATGGAGCCTAGCATCTTGGAGACATGGTGCAGCTTGCTTCTCGTCATGTTTCAATGGAGCCTATCTTGGACAAATGGTGGAGCATCCTTCTCTCCATGTTTCAATGGACCCTAGCTTGGACAAGTGGTGGACCTTTGTTTCTCTCTATGTTTCAATAGAGTTAGCTTGGACAAGTGGTGGACCTTGGAACCAAACCCCCATGTAAAACCTATCATGGTCACTCCAATTGGTAATAAAGAATAACCTTTAAGATGTAGCCTTATAGGTGGGAGAAGTGGTGGACCTTAACACGCCCATATTCTTAATATAATGACATAGAGTGGAAAAGTGGTGAATCTTGAGACCAAACCACTCAGGCTACTAGCAATAATATCTTGGACAAGTAGTGGACCTTGAATGTACACCCCTCATCTACGACATATCGTGGGTTTAATGTTTTTCGATGGAGCCTAGCATCTTGGAGACATGGTGCACCTTGCTTCTCCTCATGTTTCAATGGAGCCTACCTTGGACAAATGGTGGAGCATCCTTCTCTCCATGTTTCAATGGACCCTAGCTTAGACAAGGGGTGGACCTTTGCTTCTCTCTATGTTTCAATAGAGTTAGCTTGGACAAGTGGTGGACCTTGGAACCAAACCCCCATGTAAAACCTATCATGGTCACTCCAAGTAGTAAGAAAGAATAACCTTTAAGATGTAGCCTTATAGGTTGGACAAATGGTGGACCTTAACACCCACATATTCTTAAAAAAAGTGGTGAATCTTGAGACCAAACCACTCAGGCTACTAGCAATAATAGCTTGGACAAGTGGTGGACCTTGAATGTAAACCCCTCATCTACGAAATATCGTGGGTTTAATGTATTTCGATGGAGCCTAGCATCTTGGAGACATGGCGCAGCTTGCTTCTCGTCAATTTTCAATGGAGGCTATCTTGGACAAATGGTGGAGCATCCTTCTCTCCATGTTTCAATGGACCCTAGCTTGGACAAGTGGTGGACCTTTGTTTCTCTCTATGTTTCAATAGAGTTAGCTTGGACAAGTGGTGGACCTTGGAACGAAACCCCCATGTAAAACCTATCATGGTCACTCCAAGTGGTAATAAAGAATAACCTTTAAGATGTAGCCTTATAGGTTGGACAAGTGGTGGACCTTAACACGCGCATATTCTTAATATAATGACATAGAGTGGAAAAGAGGTGAATCTTGAGACCAAACCACTCAGCCTACTAGCAATAATAGCTTGGACAAGTGGTGGACCTTGAATGTAAACCCCTCATCTACGACATATCGTGGGTTTAATGTTTTTCGATGGAGCCTAGCATCTTGGAGACATGGTGCACCTTGCTTTTCCTCATGTTTCAATGGAGCCTACCTTGGACAAATGGTGGAGCATCCTTCTCTCCATGTTTCAATGGACCCTAGCTTAGACAAGGGGTGGACCTTTGCTTCTCTCTATGTTTCAATAGAGTTAGTTTGGAAAAGTGGTGGACCTTGGAACCAAACCCCCATGTAAAACCTATCATGGTCACTCCAAGTAGTAAGAAAGAATAACCTTTAAGATGTAGCCTTATAGGTTGGACAAGTGGTGGACCTTAACACCCACATATTCTTAATAAAAGTGGTGAATCTTGAGACCAAACCACTCAGGCTACTAGCAATAATAGCTTGGACAAGTGGTGGACCTTGAATGTAAACCGCTCATCTACGAAATATCGTGGGTTTAATGTATTTCGATGGAGCCTAGCATCTTGGAGACATGGTGCAGCTTGCTTCTCGTCATGTTTCAATGGAGCCTATCTTGGACAAATGGTGGAGCATCCTTCTCTCCATGGTTCAATGGACCCTAGCTTGGACAAGTGGTGGACCTTTGTTTCTCTCTATGTTTCAATAGAGTTAGCTTGGACAAGTGGTGGACCTTGGAATGAAACCCCCATGTAAAACCTATCTTGCTCACTCCAAGTGGTAATAAAGAATAACCTTTAAGATGTAGCCTTATAGGTTGGACAAGTGGTGGACCTTAACACGTGCATATTCTTAATATAATGACATAGAGTGGAAAAGTGGTGAATCTTGAGACCAAACCACTCAGGCTACTACCAATAATAGCTTGGATAAGTGTTGGACCTTGAATGTAAACCCCTCATCTACGACATATCGTGGGTTTAATGTTTTTCGATGGAGCCTAGCATCTTGGAGACATGGTGCACCTTGATTCTCCTCATGTTTCAATGGAGCCTTCCTTGGACAAATGGTGGAGCATCCTTCTCTTCATGTTTCAATGGACCCTAGCTTAGACAAGGGGTGGACCTTTGCTTCTCTCTATGTTTCAATAGAGTTAGTTTGGACAAGTGGTGGACCTTGGAACCAAACCCCCATGTAAAACCTATCATGGTCACTCCAAGTAGTAAGAAAGAATAACCTTTAAGATGTAGCCTTATAGGTTGGACAAGTGGTGGACCTTAACACCCACATATTCTTAATAAAAGTGGTGAATCTTGAGACCAAACCACTCAGGCTACTAGCAATAATAGCTTGGACAAGTGGTGGACCTTGAATGTAAACCGCTCATCTATGAAATATCGTGGGTTTAATGTATTTCGATGGAGCCTAGCATCTTGGAGACATGGTGCAGCTTGCTTCTCGTCATGTTTCAATGGAGCCTATCTTGGACAAATGGTGACGCATCCTTCTCTCCATGGTTCAATGGACCCTAGCTTGGACAAGTGGTGGACCTTTGTTTCTCTCTATGTTTCAATAGAGTTAGCTTGGACAAGTGGTGGACCTTGGAACCAAACCCCCATGTAAAACCTATCATGGTCACTCCAAGTGGTAATAAAGAATAACCTTTAAGATGTAGCCTTATAGGTTGGACAAGTGGTGGACCTTAACACGTGCATATTCTTAATATAATGACATAGAGTGGAAAAGTGGTGAATCTTGAGACCAAACCACTCAGGCTACTACCAATAATAGCTTGGACAAGTGGTGGACCTTGAATGTACACCCCTCATCTACGACATATCGTGGGTTTAATGTTTTTCGATGGATCCTAGCATCTTGGAGACATGGTGCACCTTGTTTCTCTCTATGTTTCAATGGAGTCTATCTTGGACAAATGGTGGAGCATCCTTCTCTCCATGTTTCAATAGACCCTAGCTTAGACAAGTGGTGGACCTTTGCTTCTCTCTATGTTTCAATAGAGTTAGCTTGGACAAGTGGTGGACCTTGGAACCAAACCCCCATGTAAAACCTTTCATGGTCACTCCAAGTGGTCAGAAAGAATAACCATTAAGATATAGTCTTATAGGTTGGACAAGTTGTGGACCTTAATACCCAAATATTCTTAATATAATGACACAGAGTGAAAAAGTGGTGAATCTTGAGACCAAACCCCTCATGCTACTAGCGTTAATAGGTTGGACAACTGGTGGACCTTGAATGTAAACCTTCCATGTTTCAATAGAGTTAGCTTCGACAAATGGTGGAGCATCCTTCTCTCCATGTTTCAATGGAGCCTAGCGTGGACAAGTGGTGGACCTTTTGCTTCTCTCTATGAGAAGAATAAAGTTAGCTTGGATAAGGGGTGGACCTTGGAACCAAACCCCTATGTAAAACATATCAGGGACATTTCAAGTGGTGAGAAAGAATACCCTTTAAGATATACCCTTATAGGTTGGACAAGTGGTAGACCTTAACACCTAGATCTTCTTTATATAATGACATAGAGTGGAAAAGTGGTGAATCTTGAGACCAAACCACTCATGCTACTAGGGATAATAGCTTGGAAAAGTGACTGGCCTTGATGTTAAACCCCACATGTAAACAATATCGTGGGTTTAAGGTATTTCAATGGATCCTAGAATCTTGGAGACATGGTGCAACTTGCTTCTTTTCATGTTTCAATGAAGCGTATCTTCCACCAATGGGGGATCATCCTTCTCTAAATGTCTCAGTGGAGCCTAGCTTGGACAAGTGGTGGACCTTGAAACCAAACCACCATGTAAAACATATCATGGTAATTCCAAGTGGTGAGAAATAATACCCTTTAAGATCTAGCCTTATAGGTTGGACAAGTGGTCGACCTTAAAACCTAGATCTTCATAATATAACGACATAGAGTGGAAAAGTGGTAAATCTTGAGACCAAACCACTCATGCTACTAAGAATAATAGGTTGGACAAGTGGTGGACCTTAAATGTAAACCCCCCATGTACGAAATATCATGGGTTTAAGGTATTTCAATGGAGCCTAGCATCTTGGAGACATGGTGCAGATTGCTTCCCTTCATGTTTCAATGGAGCCTATCTTGGACAAATGGTGGAGAATCCTTCTCTCCATGTTTCAATGGAGCCTAGCTTGGACAAGTGGTGGACCTTTGCTTCTCTCTATGTTTCAATAGAGTTAGCTTGGACAAGTGGTGGGCCTTGGAACCAAACTCCCATGTAAAACCTATCTTGGTAACTCCAAGTGGTGAGAAAGAATAAAGTTTAAGATATAGCCTTATAGGTTGGACAAGTGGTGGACCTTAGCACCCAGATATTCTAAATAGAATGACATAGAGTGGAAAAATGGTGAATCTTGAGACCAAACCACTCATGCTACTAGAGATAATAGGTTGGACAAGTGGTGGACCTTGAATGTAAACCCCCCATGTTCAAAATATCATGGGTTTGAGGTATTTCAATGGAGCCTAGCATCTTGGAGACATGGTGTAGCTTGCTTCTCTTCATGTTTCAATGGAGCGTATCTTGGACAAATGGTGGAGCATCCTTCTCTCCATGTTTCAATGGACCCTAGCTTGGACAAGTGGTGGACCTTTGATTCTCTCTATGTTTCAATAGAGTTAGCTTGGACAAGTGGTGGACCTTGAAACAAAACCCCCATGTAAAACCTATGCTGGTCACTCCAAGTGGTGAGAAAGAACAACCCTTAAGATATTTTCTTATAGGTTGGACAAGTGGTGGACCTTAACACCCAAATATTCTTAATATAATGACATAGAGTGAAAAAGTGGTGAATCTTGAGACCAAACCACTCATGCTACTAGAGTTAATAGGTTGGACAAGTGGTGGACCTTGAATGTAAACCCCCCATGTTTCAATAGAGTTAGCTTCGACAAATGGTAGAGGATCCTTCTCTCCATGTTTCAATGGAGCCTAGCTTGGACAAGTGGTGGACCTTTGTTTCTCTCTATGTTTCAATAGAGTTAGCTTGGACAAGTGGTGGACCTTGGAGCCAAGCCCCCATGTAAAACATATCATGGACATTTCAAGTGGTGAGAAAGAATACCCTTTAAGATATACCCTTATAGGTTGGACAAGTGGTCGACCTTAACACCCAGATCTTTTTAACGTAATGACATAGAGTGGAAAAGTGGTGAATCTTGAGACCAAACCACTCATGCTACTAGAGATAATAGGTTGTACAAGTGGTGGACCTTGAATGTAAACTCCCCATGTACAAAATATCGTGGGTTTAAGGTATTTCAATGGATCTTAGCATCTTGGAGACATGGTGCAGCTTGCTTCTCTTCATGTTTCAATGGAGCCTATCTTGGAAAAATGGTGGAGCATCCTTCTCTCCATGTTTCAATGGACCCTAGCTTAGACAAGTGGTGGACTTTTGCTTCTCTCTATGTTTCAATAGAGTTAGCTTGGACAAGTGGTGGAACTTGGAACCAAACCCCCATGTAAAACCTATCATGGTCATTCCAAGTGGTGAGAAAGAATACCCTTTAAGATATAGCCTTATAGGTTGGACAAGTGGTGGACCTTAACACCCAGATCTTCTTAATATAATGACATAGAGTGGAAAAGTGGTGAATCTTGACATCAAACCACTCATGCTACTAGTGATAATAGGTTGGACAAGTGGTGGACCTTGAATGTAAACCCCCCATGTACGAAATATCATGGGTTTAAGATATTTCAATGGAGCCTAGCATTTTGGAGACATGGTGCAGCTTGCTTCTCTTCATGTTTCAATCAAACCTGGCTTGGACAAATGGTGGAGCATCCTTCTCTCCATGTTTCAATGGAGCCTAGCTTGGACAAGTGGTGGACCTTTGATTCTCTCTATGTTTCAATAGAGTTAGCTTGGACAAGTGGTGGACCTTGGAACCATACCCCTATGTAAAACCCATCAGGTGCATTCCAAGTGGTGGTAAATAATACCATTTAAGATATTGCCTTATAGGTTGGACATGTGGTGGACCTTAACACCCAGATCTTCTTAATATAATGACATAGAGTGGAAAAGTGGTGAATCTTGAGACCAAACCACTCATGCTACTAGGGATAATAAGTTGGACAAGTGGTGGACCTTGAATTTAAACCCCACATATACAAAATATCATGGGTTTAAGGTATTTCAATGGAGCCTAGCATCTCAAAGACATGGTGCATCTTGCTTCTCTTCATGTTTCAATGGAGCCTATTTTGGACAAATGGTGGAGCATCCTTCTCTCCATGTTTCAATGGACCCTAGATTGGACAAGTGGTGGACCTTTGATTCTCTCTATGTTTCAATATAGTTAGCCTATATTAGACAATTAGTAGACCTCGAATCTCTCCATGTTGTCTAGAGCTGAGCTTGGACACGTGGTGGACCTTACTTCTCCCTTCCCTTAGTTTACTAGCTTAAATGATCACTATGTATACTTCCTTAGATCTAGCTTGAACAAGTGGTGGAACTTGTATTCACACAAACTTAATCCATTACAAAAAAGTTTATGTTAAAAAGCTGTCTTAGTTGACTATACTTGCAATGATCTTAGGAAATGGTATTTGGACATACATGGTATAGAGGGTGCACAATTTCATAAGGTGCATCTATTTATTGCCAAAAAGGAGAATGACAGCTTGTTTGAAGATGTTGGACAAGTTGTGGAAGCATCTGTCTCTGTAGTTGATAGTCATCCAGAGGTGGAATGCATTGACATTCTAGTTCCAATGAATCTAGAATTTCAACTATCTCCAGGAGCATATGCATTGGAGCGCATGTCTAGAAACAAAGAAGAGACAATGTTTTCTCGAGGATGGAAGTTTGCAGAATCAAATCCAAATATCACAGCAGATCAACTTCAAAGCTCCATCATTGCCACACTACAACGAAAAAATGTGAAAGCTTCACGACCACCATCCACAAAGAAGCAAGCAAAAGTGCAGAAAGTAGAAGCTAAGCGAACTAGTTCCATTTTGGATGTAGACAAGGCATCTTTGGCATCCTCATCAACAGAGGGTTCAATGTCAAAGATGAGAATTGTGGATCCAAATGTTTTAGAAGCTGAGGCCATGAAAGGACAAGAAAAAGATACAGGTGGAATGAATAAGTACATAAATTATTTTCCTTTCCAATATAGGGAATTTGATATCCCTATTCAAAATTGTTGGCTTGCTCCTGATGACTATAATGCACGTATTATGGATAAAAAACACGTTGAAAGTGTGTTATTTGGATTTTCACGGAGTACGACCAAGCCTCCAGCATGTGCATATTTGATGCCTGTTCCAAATGCAAAATCAAAGAAGGGGACTCCTTTGGCAGTAGAAGAGGTAGAAGAGCAAAAAATTAAAGATTATCATTATTGGATTCTTGATGGGCAGCATTCAATCTATGCTGCAAAAGTTTTGCTTCACAATGAACAAAACAACAAAGAGATCTTTGAAAGACTGATTAGCGTGTATAAATTTAGAAAGGCTCGCATTGTTGTGAATGCTCCTCCATTTGTTGCAACTGCTATATCTGCCATTGCAAATGAGGAGGCTCAGGCATTGTATGTCAAGCAACCTTACAGCCAAATATTGAGACATTTACGGAGTCAATGGATCTTCTCAGGACGACCACCAAAGGCAGCAAGTGGAATTGCAGAGGGACATGCATCTCGTGCCGGATGGGATGTAAGTTATTTTCTTTGTCTTTTTGATAGTGTTTAATTAACAAATCTTGCTCAATAGTTTAATTATTTCTCTATTTCTTTTTAGGCTTTTCTTCGATTAGCAAGAATGAGTGCAGCAGCAAGTTGGATTGCTAAACAGGCACACATGGTCATGTACTCTGATTTAGTTTATGATTGCTGGATAGAAATCATTGAAAATCTAGAAGAGGAGAATAAGAAACCCCCAACAACTGTATTTAGATACCTTTGTGGCCTTGAGGAATCAGAGGTAAAGACTATTCAAGAAGAGATTAGAGATGAGAAGATTTTACTGTCAAAGAGTGCAAAGGATGGTGATGCAACTGACATGTATGATTGAATCAAGCAGTTGAAGCAAGACAAATTGATTCAAGATGCACTTCTTGAAGGCTTCAACAATTTGAATGAGTCTTCACCATGTAAAGACTGGGAGGAGGTGGTCAAAATGTATAACATCAATGATGTTGTTTATAAAACAATTTTAATGCTATGCGAGGAATGGATCAGATCTAGTTTGACGCGTGGAACAAAGAAAATGGCTTTTCCAGATGGAGCAATAAAATACATGCAATGGGAAATTCACCTTCAAAAGGAGAAAACTGAGCCTAGAGATTTGCCATGGTCAATCTATGTGGTGAGCCTACAAATGGAAGGCAATCTCTACTTGATGCGCCACTTCAATAATAAAGTGCCTATTGGCTTATGTGTTTTAGATATGACAAAAAACGTTGGAGGCAATTTGAAGTGGAGTGAGGAGACATTTAACAATGCTTTGGATGGGATCTTGGCTATTGCTGGAGGGTCAGTAGATCCTGGATTTGTCTTTCTTGCATTTGTGGATTTCACTAACTTCACAAAATTGCAATGTGCCTTCAAAATTGCAATGCATATGAAGACCTGAGAAGAAGATTAGAGGAACACCCCATGCCAATTGATTGTTCTCTTCTTCAAGTAGCAGATAACGATATGTCAGATTTGCAATATTTGGAGGCCAAAAAAAGAGCTTTGGTCAAGCACTACATTCGTACATATTGTTTTGAAGACCGCAAGCTTGTTGATGTTTTTGGTGATGGCTCCTTGGTTGCACAAGAAGGAATACAACAGAAAAAAGAAGTTATCTGCTTAATTGATAGTGTGGAGGAGGCAAAAAGCGTGGAGACCATGCTGCTAGACTTTGTTAAGTCTCATGAAGATATAGAAAAATGGGCTGGACTTCAACAATCCACTTCGCAATCAGGCGACATTGTGCCTGTTACAGAGGACTGCTCTCCACAAAGAGAAGAAGAACAACAACAACACCATCCTCTGTCAATGGAGGACTTTTTGGAAATGGAGACATGTATGTTTTGAGTTTCTTGTGCATGTTAGTGTTTCTTGTTACTGATTTGATACTCTTAATGTTAGATTTTGCTTTATATAGTATTGATTGAGTTTGTATTTTGTATCTCAAGCATTCAAGGTTTGAATGTAAATAGTAAATTACTTGAGTTTTTGAATGGTGGATCTGTAGACTAAAACTATAACATTTAATACTCACAAAGACTTAATTACTTAAGAGCTTGAACTCAATAAGTTTTGGACCTTTTATCAATACCCCCTTGATATGATATATTAGATCGTAGCATGGTTAAATGGTGATGCTTCATAAATTGAACCTAGCTTAGACAGGTGCTCGAGCCTAAATTTAAACTAACCTTGCTAGAAGGGAGCTTATGTTTGGACTTTGAGAACTAGCATAAGTAATCAATTAGAGCATAGATTAGACATGTGGTGTTGGCCGGCCTTAGAGACCAAAATCTTAATGAGCTTGGAAAGGTATTTAAGTACTGCAATTTACTTAGTTTTAGTACTCATTAAATGCATAGCTTGACAAAAGGTGGACCTTACATGGATCCTAATTTCAAGAGGTGTGGTAGACCTTCAAAACAAGCTCATATAGCTTGGACATGTGGTAGACCTTGCATGAAGACTAGTTTAGTCAAGTGTGGTACACCTTGTAACCAACACCCATTTGTTATATTAGTTTGGACAAGTGGTGGACCTTGCTTTTATGTTTCAATGGAGCATATTTTGGACAGGTGGTAGACCTTGTTTCTCTCCATGCTTCAATGGAGAGAAACTTTAGCTTGGACAAGTGGTGGACCTTGTTTTTATGTTTTAAAGGAGCATATTTCGGACAAGTGGTAGACATAGTTTCTCTCCATGGTTCAATGGAACCCACCTTAGACAAGTGAAGTACCTTGAAACCAAACCCCCATAATACAACCTACTAAATAGGTTGGAAAATTGGTGGGATATGAAATATGCTCTATTACGATCTGTGTCGAATCGATGCTTATAGCACATATGAGTGGGATGATCAGATCGTCCATAACATTCATAAGAAGAGAAAGAAGAGTCTCTAGATAAACGTGGCTGTTTCGTGGTAATATTGTGTTCTTCATCATATTGACATGCCCAAAAATCATCTTCAGTATGGCCATTTCTGTTGTAGTAAGAAAATTGCTTATTAGAAAATTTCAGACAAGAGAAAATATTACCGCGACGGCCACCTCTACAGTTTCCTCGTTGAAATGGACGCCTCGAGCATAAAAAGCATGTTCCATCTATTTTGACTCAGTCTTCTCTTGTGAAATCTTAGCTGTATCGTGACCAGTATTACGACATTCTTGACGTGGAGAGTATTCAATTAAAGACATGCAGGCTTGGTAGAAGTGTAATCAATCGCTTTTGTGGAACTGGATCACCGGCAACAGCAAGTTGATTAATAATATATTTGAAAGATTCAATATGTACCATCATGGAAGTACCAACTTCATATTGTAACTTGTTAAGCAACCTCTCAAATCAAGTTTTTCTATAACAGATTTCTTTTGAAAGTTTGCAGTAAGGTACTTCCATACGTCGTGGGAAGTAGGCGGTTCATACATATCAAGAAAAAGGGAATCAGTAAGAGCAGAAAGAATATACCGACAAGCTGCTTTATCACGTCATTGCCAATCCATATAGGCAACATTCCAATCTTCAAATATAGGTCCTTCAGTGATAAGCACGTTATCATTATCCGTATCAACACACTGAGGCGGACAAACACGATTTCCAAGAACAACATCAGAGAGTTTATCGCCTTCCAGAATTAACAACATCTTTGCTTTCCAGCCTGGAAATCCTCGGCCTTAGAAAGGAGGAACAGAACGCTGTCCAGAAGGAAAGCCGTTGACGAGAATAGTCATAGCCATATCTTGCTACGAGAAGACGTTGTTTGGCGCATTTCTGACACCTTACTTTTTGTACATTTTTACATATGGACATGACGCCTGGTATCAAAAAGGTGTATGGGGTCTATTTTTGTGATATTTTTAACTTGGTTTAGCAAGCACATGTACATGCACTGCAAGTCGCTAGTCTAGTGACAGCTGTCGGGCTACTGTAAGTGCCCGTGAGTGAGTTTTTTGAAGTGAGCCTTGTATATAACTTAAACTCATGTACAAACTAAAAAAAGTTCAGCAAAAGATCATAAATTTTCAGGTTTTAGCTCGTTCTATCTCCTTGGTGCTCTTGGATGCAGTTTTTTGCCCCGACTAGCCTTCTCTACGTGTAGTCGTGCTGGGACAGCTCTCTGTTCGCGTCAATTTTGCTCATGGGGGCGTATGGAATCAATTTTAGTAATCTTCATCTTTATCTCCAGTCATTTTTCAAGCTTTCTCTTAAGCTTTAAAGTGCCCCAATTGGAGTTGTGCTCATCAGGTTACGACTAGTTCTCCGCAGGGTTATGGCTATGGCAACCTAGTGGCAAATTGTGTGTAGACAGATTCGGAGGGCATGTATCTATGAATTGTGGAATTGATGTTGAAGTTGTGGTTTTGTGATGTTTGATTGTGTAAGGAGAGGCTCTTGTCTTCATATGCATTGGTCGGCGTGTGCTGTAAATCCATGCTTTGGCAGGGTTTTTCTCCTATGTGACATAGTCTCTTGGGGGCGCGACGGCTAGTAAATTCCCAAGGGTCTACTCCTAATGGACTTGTGGTGTTTCAAAGGGGTTTTGCAAAGCTTTTGGTGTCTTTTAGTTCTCTTTCAACGCTCTTGGGTGACATCGTTATAGAGGTGTTTTAGTTTGCTTGTTTCCCAACAACGTATAAGATAAGATCGCAGAATGTGCACACCATATATGGTGAAGGCCGCAATTGAGAATGAGAGAATTATAAGGACTGCCTTCTTTCAACAATAAACGCAAGAAGGATGCTCAAGGAACGTCCAAAGATGTGAGAGATGTCACCCAAAAAAGGCAGGGTAAAGGAGACGTTAATAATAAAAGATTCCTCAAAATAGAGTGACGTGAGACACAAGATTGACGGCCACAATATGAGTAGCAAAAAGCTAAATTTTCTCAAAAAAATTCACGCCAAAATTAGAAAAACGATCGCGGACGCTTCACGACGAAGAAAGTTGCGTTAAGCTCAATTGCAATAAAAACAGCATAACTTTCTGCTGCAAACTCCGATTGACGCAAACCCAGAACTCAAATCGAATAGCTCGAGGAGACGAACAAGTTTTGGATAAAAAGTTCTATTGCGCTTTTTGCGTTTCTCCAAATTTATATGAAGTTTAGGGTGTCATCAACAAGAAAACGTAATCAACGATTAGATTGATTGGGAATAAACACTACACAAATAATCATATTCTTCTTAACACAAAACAACCACAATTAACAAGAATCAACGCTCAAAAATAAAATTTATAGCAAGTTTGAATCTTACATGCGAATCGCATACACATACTATTTTGTCACCATGAATTGAATCGGCGCATGATCGTTACCGCTCTGATACCATTTTGAGATGTAGAGAGAAAGAGAGAGAGACGAGACAAGAGACACACCATATATGTTCCCAAAGACTAATTCATATTGAGGACAAGATACAAATATATAGGTGAGACCAAGTTGAGTAGAGTAAGCCATATATATCTCCAACATATATATATATATATATATATATATATATATATGTATATATATACCCCTTTTGCACCTGCTCAAAATGGAGCAAAGCTTCTTGTCTGCTCTGCAGATCGCGGATCTCTCCCCCCCCCCCCCCCCCCCCCCCCCCCCCCCCCCCCCCCCCCTCTCTCTCTCTCTCTCTCTCTCTCTCTCTCTCTCTCTCTCTCTCTCTCTCTCTCTCTCTCTCTCTCTCTCTCTCTCTCTCTCTCTACGAGGGCGACGATAACATCGATAGAGTTTTGATTGGAGAATGAGGAGTACTCCTGCACGATATGGGAGATACCCAATACGACTATATACAAAAGCAATCATCGAAGATCGCAGATCGCAGATTCTCCCCCTAACTTCTGAACCTCTTCTTCTTCTTCATAGCTTCCTTTTGTGTTTTGGTTTAGTGCTTCATTTTATTTTTATTTATTTTTAAACCGAGACATTGGCTTAGACAAGTATTGAATTAGTTAGGTCTCATCATAGGTCAATTTAACCTTTTGAAAACGTTTACTCATTACGAGCTCTCTCTCTCTCTCTCTCTCTCTCTCTCTCTCTCTCTCTCTCTCTCTCTCTCTCTCTCTCTCTCTCTCTACGAGGTTGTTAAAAACAGCTTGTCCACACACACATAACTGCAAATTCATAGCTAATTACCATTGCAAATCTCTCTCTCTCTCTCTCTCTCTCTCTCTCTCTCTCTCTCTCTCTCTCTCTCCCTCCACACAATTCTCTCTGTCGGACTTGCAGTGAGCCCAGAAAAGTTCTGTGTGTGTGTGTGTGTGGCATGTAGTGAAAAAAAAGCGCATAATAGCAGCTTCTATCCTAGCAACAGTTAAGAAGCTTTTCAACCTCAACCGAGACTTTCTCACCAAAAGAGATGCTTGGTCTGATACCTTTGAAACTGTAGTCTCCTTAAGAAGAACACCAAGGAAAGATTGCCCAACCGATGTTCTTACATTACCCCCCCCCCCCTTAGAGAATCGTTTTCGTCCTCGAAAACAAATGTAGGACAACGTTTCTTAAGTGCGAAGACATTCTCCCATGTAGAACCTTCTTAAGATCTTTCTAGCCATTTTACCAACACCTGTCGTCTAACATATGTCTGGTGCGAAGCTCATGAGAATCCAAAATATTTTCGGATTCATGAGGAATGCTTGGTAGTGTGATAAGGTCAACCAACACACCTGTGTCAATGACATTATCATTCCGTCCTAGCTGTTTTCGTAAACAACTAACATGAAAAACAGGATGAACTTGTGAGTACTCTGGAAGAGCTAACTTATAGGCCGCTTGACCTATACGTTTGAGAATTGTAAATGGTCCACAATAGCGTGGTGAAAGTTTAGTAACTTTTCTCGTCTTCAGACTTTTTGAATGCTCCGTAACTTTGAGGAAAACCTTGTCTCCTTCTTCGAAAGTAGCAAGACGACGATGCTCATCTGCATACTTTTTATAGCGATCTTGAGCTTGCTTAATATTTTGTCAAAGCAACTCGAAGCATGTCAAAATGGTATTGGAGAAAATCCTTAGCTTGCTGTATCTTCTCTTAGCCAACCCTGTTCGAGCTATATATGGCTCACTCTACTGAACTTGGTCTCACCTATATATTTGTATCTTGTCCTCAATATGAATCAGTCTTTGGGAGCGTATATGGTGTGTCTCTTGTCTCGTCTCTCTCTCTTTCTCTCTACATCTCAACATGGTATCAGAGCGGTAACGATCACGCGCAGATTCAATTCATGGTGACAACAGTATGTGTATGCGATTCGCATGTAAGATTCAAAATTCTTACAAATTTTATTTTTGAGCGTTGATTCTTGTTAATTGTGGTTGTTTTGTGTTAAGAAGAATATGATTAGTGTTTTATGTGGCGTTTATTTATAATCAATCTAATCGTTGATTACGTTTTCTTGTTAATGACACCCTGAACTTCATCTCAATTTTTCTTGCTCTTCTGCTCAAAATTTGGAGAAAAGGGAAAAGCGCCATGGAGCATAGCGCAATGGCCTTTTCATCCAAAACTTGTTCGTCTCCTCGAGCTCTTCGATTTGAGTTCTAGGTTTGCGTTAATCAGAGTTTGCAGTAGAAAGTTATGCTGTTTTTACTGCAATAGAGCTTGACGCAGCTTTCTTCGTCCTACTTCTTTGTGAAGCGTCCGCGATCATTTTTCTTATTTTGGCGTTAACTTTTTCGAGAAGATTTAGCTTTTTGCTATTCGTATTGTGGCCGTCAATCTTGCGTCTCACGCCACTCTATTTTGAGGACTCGTTTATTATTAACGTCTCCTTTACCCTGTCTTTTTTGGGTGACGTCTCTCACATCTTTGGACGTTCCTTGAACATCCTTCTTACGTTTATCGTTGACAGAACGCAGTACTCATATCTCTCTCATTCTCAATTGCGGCCTTCACCATATATGGTGTGCAGATTCTGCGATCTTATCTTATACGTCTTCTCGCAACAAGATATGGCTATGAATATTCTCGTCAACGGCTTTCCTTCTGGCCAACGTTCTGTTCCTCCTTTCCAAGGTCAAGGATTTCCAGGCTAGAAAGCAAAGATGTTGTTAATTCTTGAAGGCGATGAACTCTCCGATGTTGTTCTTGGAAATCGTGTTTGTCCGCCTCAGCCTATTGATACGGATAATGATAACGTGCTTATCACTGAAGGACCTATATTTGAAGATTGGAATGTTGCCTATACGGATTGGCAACGACGTGATAAAGCAGCTCGTCGGTATATTCTTTCTGCTCTTACTGATTCCCTTTTGCTTGATATGTATGAACTGCCTACTTCCCATGACATATGGAAGTACCTTATTGCAAACTTTCAGAAGAAATCTGTTACAGAAATACTTTACTTGAGAGGGTTGCTTAACAAGTTACAATATGAAGTTGGTACTGCCATGACGGGACATATTGAGTCTTTCAAATCTATTATTAATCAACTTGCTGCTGTCGGTGATCCTGTTCCACAAAAGCAACTGATTACACTTCTCCTTGATACGGTGAAGGACTCTTCTTATGATAACATTGTTACTATTCTCTCTAATAAAGATGGTCTTGATTTCGACCAAGCTTGCATGTATTTAATTGAATACTCTCAACGTCAAGAACGTCGAAATGCTGGTCACGATACAGCTATGATTTAGCAAGAGGAGACTGAGTCACAATAGATGGAACGTGCTTTTTATGCTCGAAGGCGTCCATTTCAACGAGGAAACCGCAGAGGTGGCCGTCGCGGTAATATTTTCTCTCGTCTCAAATTTCCTAATAAGCAATGTTCTTACTGCAACAGAAATGGCCATACTGAAGATGATTGTTGGGCACGTCAATATGATGAAGAACACAATATTACCACAAAACAACCACGTTTATCTAGAGACTCTTCTTCTTCTTCTTGTGAATATTGTGGACGATCTGATCATCCCACTCATATGTGCTATAAGCGTCGATTCGACACAGATCGGAATAGAGCATATGCTACTGAACATCGAAACAACATTGTACCAGAAACAATCTGCGTCCTATGTTCAGTTGCTCCAGACAGAATACTTCATGTACGTGATGGATCACTTTTTATTGTCGATTCTGGTGCTACAGAAAATATGACATATCAGTCTAAGTGGCTCCATAACTATCATCCACTGCCAGTTCAACGTGTTGTTTATCTTACTGATGATACTACTTGTCAAGTAAAGGGTATTGGAGACTTATATCTTGGTACCTTATCTTCTTCCACTCGAATTTTGCGAGGAGTATTACATGTATCAGATCTTCAACGTAATCTTCTTTCAGTTGCTAGACTTGTTGATCTTGGTCTGTTTGTTGGATTTGATTATACCAAATGCCGAATTGAGAAAGATGGACAGACTATAGCCACTGCTCCTCAAAACGGTAATTTGTTTGAACTCTCTCTCAATGATGTTGTAGCAAATATTGTCACTGCTCCAAGTGATCATGATTGAAAAGTATGGCATCACCGTTTTGTTCATGTTGATTTCTCAAAACTCCTTGATCTTCAACGTCGTGATCTTGTTCATGGCATGGATCTTAAAGCCCATCCCCATATGGGAATTTGTGAATTTTGTGCTCTTGGGAAACACAATCGTAAACCCTTTCCTCTTTCAAATACAACTCATTCTCATGACATCTTGGATCTTGTTCATACTGATATATGTGGACCTCTACCTTCTTCGAGATCACAATATCGCGACTTCATTACTTTCATTGATGATTTCTCAAGGTATACGACTGTATTTCTACTTAGACAAAAATCTGAAGCCTTATCTGTTTTCAAACAATTCCACAAGGCTGCGGAACTTCACACTGGTCGTCGCCTTAAGAAGCTTCGTAGTGACAATGGAGGCGAATATGTTTCTCGAGAGTTTGTGAGTTACTGTGCTGACAGTGGAATTCATCATGAACACACTATTCCATATTCGCCTCAACAGAACGGTGTTGCTGAACGAAAGAATCGCACTATAATCAATGCTGTAAGATGTATGTTGATTCATTCTGGCTTATCTCGTTTTTTTTGGGCTGAAGCTACTTTGACAGCAATATTTATTCAGAATCATCTTCCTACTACTGCACCCTCTGGTAAGATACCCATCACAGCATGCACAGGTGACATTCCTTCTGTATCTCATTTTCGAACCTTTGGATATATTGCTTATATTCATGTTCCCAAAGAAACACGAACAAAGATTGATGCTCCTGGTCTTAAAGTTATTTTTATTGGATATTTTGACACTTCCAAAGGCTACAAATTCTATGACCCTTCCTCCAAGAAAGTAATTGTGAATCGTGATGCTACTTTTAACGAACAGCTTATGGGAGGCTCATGGTCCATGGATGATTCTGATGATACTAAATCATTGCTTCAGGCTTTTCCATTTCTTTCAGAAGATGAAACTCTTCCTATAGAGCAACTTTCCTCCTCACAACCATCCATTCCAAATGTTGCCAATGATGATATTGATATTTTTGTTGATCTGCCTATTGATTTTGAACATGGCTCATGTCATGTTTATGATGACGATATTACTGATAATGCTTTTTCTACTTCCGAAGATCCCATTTCTTATGATGAAGCTATCTCTTCACCACAAAAGGATCAATGGCAAGAGGCTATGGAAGCAGAGTACGATTCTCTTATCTCTAAAGGTACATGGATACTAATTGAATTACCTCCTGGTCGTACAGCTATTAAATGTAAGTGGGTGCCATATATAGAGAAGCCATATATTGAGTAGCTTCACATATAAGCTCAACAAGTATTACTTTACACATGACAATCAATGATTAGATAAATCTAACGTAAGTTACTTCCAGGTGTGAACATAGTTATCCACACAACAAGTAACTCTTAATTTTAACTATTTAACTAAAGTTACGTCTAAGTGTGAACATAGTTCAAAACAAAGCAAATAACCGCCGCTAACTTTAACTACCTTGAATCACCTCCAAGTGTGAGTTTCCTCTACACAAAGCAAGTAATCATTAACTATGTTACTTAACTTACCTTTCAGTGTAAGATATACTTCACACAGAGCAGGTAACTCAAAAATCCAAAGCCTATAAAAATAAATATATACAAGCTCTAAATTTTCACTAGAAAAAATATGCATATTTAAACTAACATTTTTATATTTTCTTCATGTTGTAAGGCTCACCTATAGGTGAGATGAGGGAAGAGAGATCAATGGAATGAGAAAACTAGTCCGTTTCAGCGTATATAAACAAATTTATTTCGATCTAATTAATATTTCGATCAAAGTATGATTTCAATCGAACTAATATTTCGATCGTAATAATATTTCGATCGAATTGCTGAGAAATTATACGATACGGTGTTTTTGCTGATGTGGCACCGTATAATACGGTCGAATAAAAATGGGTGTTGTATAGTACGCCGGTTTAAGGCATATTATATGTACACCGTATAACGTACGATGCAACTTAGCGAAAGCCTCGTTTAACCAAATGAGTGTTAGCTTTCTCATACCAAGCAGGAGGAGATTGCTTCAACTCATACAAAGCCTTCTTACATGTGCACACTTTGTCCTCTTGTCCCTTTATGACAAAACCGCGAGGCTGCATTACATAAACTTCCTCAAATATGTCACCATTCAAGAAAGCAGTACAATGTTTGATTGATGTACATCCCAGCCAAAATGAGCTGCCAATGCACATAGAAAACGCACAGTAGTTATACGACAAGTGGGAGAAAATTTTTCTTCATAATCAATGCCTTTTTGATGTGCATGATCCTTTGCAACAAGTTGAGCCTTATGGGCGATTGATCTCACCATCCGGCTTGCATTTCAACTTGTAAACCCACTTCGTACCAATGGCCTTTTTGCCAGGAGGCAAATCACATAAAGTCCATGTGTCATTTTCTATAAGTGCATCATATTCTGATTGCATGGAAGCCATCCAATTTTTTGAATTATGTGCTTCATCAAAAGACAGAGGATCCTCAACATCATGTAAGCTAGACACAGCAAAAGCATAACAATTTGATGCATAAGATGCATGGCGAGATCCTGAACGAGTACGACTAGACAAAGGTGCATCAAATTTACTGTCAAGCAAAGTGTGCACCAGCCATTTTGGGATGCCTCTAGCCTGCTCATTTTCAGCCCTTTCCTCATCAAGTACATCATGTACATCTGCATCAGTAATAGGCTGATCTATAACATTTTCAGAAACCCCCATAGGCTGTACGTTTGCCTCATTGGAACTTACATTCGTATTTCCACCACTAAAAAGAGGCAACAAAAGTGTCATAAATGTCATGTGAGCTTACATATTATTGTCTCTAGTACATGACAGAAAGGGCTGAACAGAATCTTCCACAAACACTACAACCCGTGAAACCAGAATACTCTTTGTTTGCAGATGATATAACCTGTAACCTTTGCTTTCAGCACTATAACCAACAAAAATACATTTGACAGCATAATCATCCAATTTTCTGCGCTGTGTTTGTGGCACCAAAGCATATTCCAAACAACCAAAAACACGCATGTGCTCAATAGAAGGCTTTCTATCATGCCATGCTTCATATGGAGTAATAGACTGCAAAGCTTTCATAGGACACCTATTAAGTACATAAGTGGCACACATGATGGCCTCAAGCCAAAAAGAATGCGGCAAAGCTTGACTTTTGACCATACATCGTGCCATTTTCAGCAGTGACCTGTTTTTCCTCTTAGCAAGACCATTTTGCTGAGGCATATAAGGCACTGTACATTGGTGTTTTATCCAACGTCTAGCCAGAAATGCATTGAATTCCTAAGACATATACTCCCCCCCTCGATCGGAACGGAGGGTGTCCATACTACATTTCGAGACATTTTCAGCCATAGCCAGAAATTGTTTGAAGCACATAAAAACTTCGGACTTCGCTTTAAGCGGAAATACCCATGCATGCCTGGAGTAATCATCAATGAAAATCATGAAGTACACGTAATTGCCCAAGGATAGAGTTTGCATGGGCCCACAAACATCACTATGCACAAGCTGGAACCTGCATGTGGCCCGAACTGAACCAGCCTTTGGAAACTTAGAACGTTGCATCTTACCCAAAATATAGCCTTCACAAACATGTTTGACAGGTTCTTCAAGAGGCGGGAAAGAAGCAACCATATCAGATTTTTGCAAACGCAGCAAACTGATAGCATTCAGATGACCAAAATGTGCATGCCAAAGTTTTTCATCTGAAATAGCCCTTGAATCTGCAACAGCATTTACAAAGTTTTGTCCACACTTGTCATACAAAGTGAGCTTATACAGGCCACGGCACAAAAGGCAAGATGCAACAATTTCATCACCAAAACTGAGACAATGAGTTGTACATCTGTCATCCACAAATTTGATTACAAGTCCAAGTCTAGCAAGTGCAGATATAGACAAGATATTCTTTTTGATCCCAGATACATAAAGTGCATCAACAAGTGTGAAAGAACTACCATTAGCGGCAGTAAGCACAATCTTTCCAACTCCTTGAACAGGATAAGAGACATTGTTGGCACAAGTGACTGAATTCCCATGAGGGACAGACTCGAGAGAGGTAAACAATTCACGATGTGAGGTAATGTGCTTTGTAGCACCAGTGTCGAAATACCACACATGTGAATCTGCAGCAAAACTGACAAGCATGCATCATGGACAGCAGGATTGTGAGTGCACTCTGCACAAAAAGACCATTTTGCATCAACATCCACATTAAAGTCTCCTTTCACAGAAGACTCAACAATGGATGCATTTGTAGTGTAACCAGCATTTGTAGTGGAACCACCCTCTTTCTTCTTAGCCTCTTTGGCCCTCAACTTAGGACACGACTTGATCAAGTGATCATTAGCTTTACAATAATGGCAACGCATCTTCTTTTTTCCCTTATCACTAGAATCTCTAGACAAATTGCTGCCAGCAAAAGCATTAGGAACATAATTTTTGCCACTCACAGCAGAACCATAAGAAGTGGTTGCATTATTGTTACCACCCTTTCTTTGAGAAGCAATAAAAGCCTGTTCAACTGCACACTACCTAGTCCTGTTTTTTCTATAAAGTGACTCTTGCAACAGCAATGTGCATAATGCATCAAACTTGACAACTTCAGGAGTTCCTTGGGTCATCAGTCTCCAAGTACTAGCAAAAGTCTGGTAGGAATCTGGTAAGGCATCAAGAATAGTCTGCACAAGGGAACTGTCTGAAATCACTTCAATAGCAGAAATAAGTTGCTCATTGATATCCTTGACACTAGCAAGGAAAGTGTCCATATCATCTTCAAAAAGCATAATCTTCGACTCCAACTCCTTACGCAACAAAGCAATTTTAGCCTCATTGCGGCTTGCATAAAGACCTGCTAGAATATCCCAAGCCTATTTTGCTGATTTTGGTGAACGGATGTGAGGAACAATGGTGCGTTTCATAGACAATGCATCAATGCATGAGCTTGCGCATCCTTTACATCCCAACAAGCTTGTTCTGCTGCCATAGGCAAAACAACTCTAGCAGCAGCAAGACCTGCAACATCCTCAACATCGCCTACTTCCTCAGAACCAGGACGTACATCAATGCCTTGCACAATGTTCCAGACGCCCTTTGATACAAGAACATGTTGCATCATATAAGCCCACATAGGGTAGTTGTCCCCATCCAACCTGTCCTCAACAGCAAACATCTTGAACACATCTGTGTTGTTGTTGTCAGCCATGGTAAATGTTGCACCTGATGTAAAAATTACCCGAAAATAGGAGAAACAGAGCGGGAACAACACGTGCTATATAGCACAAACCGTAGAAGACTATAAGGCACCTGTTATGCAGAAAACGGCACTGACAGAAATGCTGCACAAAATGACAAAATAGCCTGTGAAGTAGTGTCTGTAGTGGAAACGGAGGCCGAAATGAGCCAAAATAAAAAATTTGTCAACCTGCGAACGCTCGCCAAACTCACTGAAAACCGAGAAAGTGAGTAGGCGTGTACTGGAGCAGCTCGCGACTAAGCCCCAGAGTGTTGGAGCTATATATGGCTCACTCTGCTGAACTTGGTCTCACCTATATATTTGTATCTTGTCCTCAATATGAATCAGTCTTTCGGAGCGTATATGGTGTGTCTCTTGTCTCGTCTCTCTCTCTTTCTCTCCACATCTCAACATGGTATCAGAGCGGTAACGATCACGCGTAGATTCAATTCATGGTGACAACAGTATGTGTATGCGATTCGCATGTAAGATTCAAAATTGTTACAAATTTTATTTTTGAGCGTTGATTCTTGTTAATTGTGGTTGTTTTGTGTTAAGAAGAATATGATTAGTGTTTTATGTGGCGTTTATTTATAATCAATCTAATCGTTGATTACGTTTTCTTGTTAATGACACCCTGAACTTCATCTCAATTTTTCTTGCTCTTCTGCTCAAAATTTGGAGAAAAGGGAAAAGCGCCATGGAGCATAGCGCAATGGCACTTTTCATCCAAAACTTGTTCGTCTCCTCGAGCTCTTCGATTTGAGTTCTAGGTTTGCGTCAATCGGAGTTTGCAGCAAAAAGTTATGCTGTTTTTACTGCAATAGAGCTTGACGCAGCTTTCTTCGTCCTACTTCTTCGTGAAGCGTCCGCGATCGTTTTTCTTATTTTGGCGTTAACTTTTTCGAGAAGATTTAGCTTTTTGCTATTCGTATTGTGGCCGTCAATCTTGCGTCTCACGCCACTCTATTTTGAGGACTCGTTTATTATTAACGTCTCCTTTACCCTGTCTTTTTTGGGTGACGTCTCTCACATCTTTGGACGTTCCTTGAACATCCTTCTTACGTTTATCGTTGACAGAACGCAGTACTCATATCTCTCTCATTCTCAATTGCGGCCTTCACCATATATGGTGTGCAGATTCTGCGATCTTATCTTATACGTCTTCTCGCAACAAGATATGGCTATGAATATTCTCGTCAACGGCTTTCCTTCTGGCCAACGTTCTGTTCCTCCTTTCCAAGGTCAAGGATTTCCAGGCTGGAAAGCAAAGATGTTGTTAATTCTTGAAGGCGATGAACTCTCCGATGTTGTTCTTGGAAATCGTGTTTGTCCGCCTCAGCCTATTGATACGGATAATGATAACGTGCTTATCACTGAAGGACCTATATTTGAAGATTGGAATGTTGCCTATACGGATTGGCAACGACGTGATAAAGCAGCTCGTCGGTATATTCTTTCTGCTCTTACTGATTCCCTTTTGCTTGATATGTATGAACTGCCTACTTCCCATGACGTATGGAAGTACCTTATTGCAAACTTTCAGAAGAAATCTGTTACAGAAATACTTTACTTGAGAGGGTTGCTTAACAAGTTACAATATGAAGTTGGTACTGCCATGACGGGACATATTGAGTCTTTCAAATCTATTATTAATCAACTTGCTGCTGCCGGTGATCCTGTTCCACAAAAGCAACTGATTACACTTCTCCTTGATATGGTGAAGGACTCTTCTTATGATAACATTGTTACTATTCTCTCTAATAAAGATGGTCTTGATTTCGACCAAGCTTGCATGTATTTAATTGAATACTCTCAACGTCAAGAACGTCGAAATGCTGGTCACGATACAGCTATGATTTAGCAAGAGGAGACTGAGTCACAACAGATGGAACGTGCTTTTTATGCTCGAAGGCGTCCATTTCAACGAGGAAACCGCAGAGGTGGCCGTCGCGGTAATATTTTCTCTCGTCTCAAATTTCCTAATAAGCAATGTTCTTACTGCAACAGAAATGGCCATACTGAAGATGATTGTTGGGCACGTCAATATGATGAAGAACACAATATTACCACAAAACAACCACGTTTATCTAGAGACTCTTCTTCTTCTTCTTGTGAATATTGTGGACGATCTGATCATCCCACTCATATGTGCTATAAGCGTCGATTCGACACAGATCGGAATAGAGCATATGCTACTGAACATCGAAACAACATTGTACCAGAAACAAGCTGCGTCCTATGTTCAGTTGCTCCAGACAGAATACTTCATGTACGTGATGGATCACTTTTTATTGTCGATTCTGGTGCTACAGGAAATATGACATATCAGTCTAAGTGGCTCCATAACTATCATCCACTGCCAGTTCAACGTGTTGTTTATCTTGCTGATGATACTACTTGTCAAGTAAAGGGTATTGGAGACTTATATCTTGGTACCTTATCTTCTTCCACTCGAATTTTGCGAGGAGTATTACATGTACCAGATCTTCAACGTAATCTTCTTTCAGTTGCTAGACTTGTTGATCTTGGTCTGTTTGTTGGATTTGATTATACCAAATGCCGAATTGAGAAAGATGGACAGACTATAGCCACTGCTCCTCAAAACGGTAATTTGTTTGAACTCTCTCTCAATGATGTTGTAGCAAATATTGTCACTGCTCCAAGTGATCATGATTGAAAAGTATGGCATCACCGTTTTGTTCATGCTGATTTCTCAAAACTCCTTGATCTTCAACGTCGTGATCTTGTTCATGGCATGGATCTTAAAGCCCATCCCCATATGGGAATTTGTGAATTTTGTGCTCTTGGGAAACACAATCGTAAACCCTTTCCTCTTTCAAATACAACTCATTCTCATGACATCTTGGATCTTGTTCATACTGATATATGTGGACCTCTACCTTCTTCGAGATCACAATATCGCGACTTCATTACTTTCATTGATGATTTCTCAAGGTATACGACTGTATTTCTACTTAGACAAAAATCTGAAGCCTTATCTGTTTTCAAACAATTCCACAAGGCTGCGGAACTTCAAACTGGTCGTCGCCTTAAGAAGCTTCGTAGTGACAATGGAGGCGAATATGTTTCTCGAGAGTTTGTGAGTTATTGTGCTGACACAGGAATTCATCATGAACACACTATTCCATATTTGCTTCAACAGAATGGTGTTGCTGAACGAAAGAATCGCACTATTCTCAATGCTGTAAGATGTATGCTGATTCATTCTGGCTTATCTCGTGTTTTCTGGGCTGAAGCTACTTTGACAGCAACATTTATTCAGAATCATCTTCCTACTACTGCACCCTCTGGTGAGATACCCATCACAGCATGGACAGGTGACATTCCTTCTGTATCTCATTTTTGAACCTTTGGATGTATTGCTTATATTCATGTTCCCAAAGAAACACGAACAAAGCTTGATGCTCGTGGTCTTAAAGTTATTTTTATTGGATATTCTGACACTTCCAAAGGCTAAAAATTCTATGACCCTTCCTCCAAGAAAGTAATTGTGAATCGTGATGCTACTTTTAACGAACAGCTTATGGGAGGCTCATGGTCCATGGATGATTCTGATGATACTAAATCATTGCTTCAGGCTTTTCCATTTCTTTCAGAAGATCAAACTCTTCCTATAGAGCAACTTTCCTCCTCTTAACCATCCATTCCAAATGTTGCCAATGATGATATTGATATTTTTGTTGATCTGCCTATTGATTTTGAACATGGCTCATGTCATGTTTATGATGACGATATTGCTGATAATGCTTTTTCTACTTCTGAAGATCCCGTTACTTATGATGAAGCTATCTCTTCACCACAAAAGGATCAATGGCAAGAGGCTATGGAAGGAGAGTACGATTCTCTTATCTGTAAAGGTACATGGATACTAACTGAATTACCTCCTGGTTGTACAGCTATTAAATGTAAGTGGGTGTATAAAACAAAAGTAAAAGAAAATGGATCTTTTGACAAGTTCAAGGCGCGTTTAGTTGCAAAAGGTTACTCCCAAGTAGCTGGTGTTGATTATCAAGAGACTTTTTCACCAGTTGTTCGCATTACAAGTGTTCGAGTTTTATTGGCATTTGCTGTTCAATTTGATTTAGAAGCTCATCAAATAGATGTGCGAACTGCTTTTCTTAATGGTGACTTGGAAGAGGAAATTTATATGGAACAACCAGAAGGGTTTGTTATTCCACGTAAAGAAGACCTTGTTGCTCAACTCCATAAGGCACTATATGGTCTCAAACAAGCTTCGCGAGCCTGGTATACAAAATTTGATCTTTTTCTCACCTCTAAAGGATTCATCTCTTGCTCGTCAGACCCCAACTTATACATAAAACGCCAAGGTAGCAGTTTTGTGATTCTTGCTCTTTATGTGGATGATACCATCCTTGTTTCCAATGATTTGGGATTTCTTCAGCAAGTGAAAAGTTTATTGTCTTCTGCATTCGATATGGTGGATCTTGGAGAGATTCACTCTTGTCTTGGCATTCAAATCCAACGGAACCGTACAAAAGGTATTTTATTCCTTCGACAGTCAAAGTTTATTGCAGATACTATTCAAAAATTTGGTATGGAATCTGCACATTCAGCCAACACACCTTGTCTTGCGAGCTCTACGAAGAATACTTCTGACAATGGCGGTCAACTTGTCACAAATCAACCTTATGCTAACTTGATTGGATGTCTTCAGTTTGTTGGCATGAACACTCGTCCTGATATTCTCTTTGCTGCTAACTATCTTGGACAACATCTTGCATGTCCTTCTCTTAAGCATTGGTCTGCTGCAAAGCATGTATTGAAATACTTGAAAGGCACTACAGATTTTGGTTTAGTCTATCGACGACAACTCACATCGGATTCTATGCAATCTCTTTCTCTTTTGGGTTACACAGATGCAGACTGGGCAAGCTCACATTTATCTATGCGATCTACTAGTGGAAATTGCTTCTTTATAAATGGTTGTCTTGTTTCTTAGACCAGCAAGAAACAACGTTGTGTTGCAGTTTCTACGACTGAGTCAGAATATGTTGCGGCATCACTTGCAGCTCGTGAGTTGATTTGGCTTCGACAAATGCTGGTTGATATTGGTCACTCTCCTCTTTCTAGCACACCCTTGCGGTGTGACAACCAAAGTGCTATTAGTCTTGCAAAAGACTATGTTCAACATAATAAGTCAAAGCACATTGCTGTCCATTATCATTATGTCAGGAATGAAGTACGCAAGGGAACCATTATGGTTGAACACTGTCCAAGTGACGAGATGATTGCAGACATTTTGACCAAAGGCCTCAATGAGTCACGTTTCATCCTCTTGCGCTCGGAGCTTGGAGTTGCTTCAGCCTCACTCTTTCTAGATTAGCTTCTTTTCTATTGTAATAGCTTTGTACATATGACATTGTAATCTTTTAGGTACCATGCACTATGCACACTCCACATTTGCACCTTGTGATATCTAAGTCACTTGAATATTTGTACATAGATGCACAATTCACTTTCACATCATCACCACTGGTTCATATTTCACATTGTATAGGGGCTTGGGTTTTTCCCTTGAACTCCCCAAGGGTTTTTTCATCCAAAGCTAGAGACCTTTGTTTGAGTGGGGGTGTTCGAGCTATATATGGCTCACTCTACTGAACTTGGTCTCACCTATATATTTGTATCTTGTCCTCAATATGAATCAGTCTTTGGGAGCGTATATGGTGTGTCTCTTGTCTCGTCTCTCTCTCTTTCTCTCTACATCTCAACAAACCCAACCGTAATGGGTGACATAGGTTGAAATCCATACAAAAGCATAAATAGACTAAACCATATAGTCACATGCTTTAACCTATTATAAGAAAATTCTAATATAGGTAAGTAGTCTTGCCAACTGGTTTGCTTCTTGCTAACGTACGCTCGTCGCATATCCTCTAGCGCTTGATTAACTCTTTTTGTTGGACCATCCGTTTCTGGATGATCAACCGTACTTAGATTAAGTTTAGTTTCCAACTTTTGGAACACAACTCTCCAGAAGTGATTATCGAACTTTTGATCTCTGTCACTAATGATACTAGTTGAAAGACCGTAGAGTAAATATATAGGCTCTACAAATGCTGTGCTAATTCCGATGTCTTAACCGTCATCTTAGTGGGAATGAATCGACCCATCTTTGTGAGATGGTCTACAATTACCCAAATGGCATCATGGCCACGATTTGTAGTAGGTAGTCCTACTACAAAATCCATAGAGATACTCTCCCAATACCTTGTGGAATCTCTAAAGGATGTAAAAGGCCACCTACCTTGAGGCGCTCTACCTTATTAACGTGGCACTGTTGGCAGTTTAGTACATACTCTTGAACATCATGATATTAGCCCGGCCAATAAAATTGCCATCGAACTAAGGCATACGTCTTACGAATACCTGGATGACCAACACTTGGACTATCGTGACACTCAAATAAGATTTGGCACCTAGTCCTTTGGCACACATACTCTACCTTTGTGGAGTAAGTAGCCATCATCAATGGAAAATTTCTTCCATCCCTTGAGCTCTTCCTGAGTAGGGGTGGAGCTCTGTGTGTTGGAGTTTTTATCTGCGCGTGCAGAGACATGTTGGTCTGGCTGTTCAGAGACATGTGAGTGTGAGGGATCCCTTTTTAAAACTGCACTCCACACTTTAGCATATGATTGGTCGTGTGCCAACTTTCCACGTAATGACTCCAAAAAACCACTCTTTAGTTTTGTGAAAGCAAGTAAATTAATCTAAGGCATCCGACTTAGTGCATCCGCTACTACATTATATCGCCCCTTGCGATATCGTAGCTTACAATCATAATCTTAAAGGATTTCTGTCCATCTAGCTTTACGGCCCTTCAAGTCGGTTTGAGTAGTAAAACATTTGATACTCTCATGGTCAAAAACTACTTCAAACTCGGCACCATATAAATAGTGTCGCCGCTTTCATAAAGCGTGAATTATGGCATAGAGCTCTTGCTCATGAACATAATAATTCTGTTGATCTCTATCTAATTTTTTTCTTTCAAAGGCTATAGGTCTTCCCTCCTGGAAAAGTACCGCACCAATGGCTTTATCACTAGCATCAGTCTCTACCACAAACGGCTTAAGTGGGTCGACGATTGCTAGGAGGGGAGCATTAGCTGTAGCTACCTTGAGTTTTTCGAAACTATGTTTTTGGGCTTGTTCCCAAGAAAAGGTCTTACGTTTCTTCTTTCAGTTGATCCGTCATAGGAATAGTGATTTTGGCATAGTCACGGATATACTATCAATAAAATCCAGCCATGCCTAAAAATATTTGAAGCTCCTCAACCGTGTTGGGATGTGGCCATCGAAGAATGGCAGCGACCTTTTCAGTGTCCATCTTGATGCCAGAATAAGAGATCACATGACCAAGGTATTGTATCTTTGTTTTACAGAAATTGCACTTGCTTTGCTTAGCATACAACATGTGAGCTAGTAGAGATGTTCAAACACTAATCGTAAGTGTTCTATGGGTTCATCTTCAGTCTTATTGTAAATGAGAATGTCATCAAGGAAAACCACAACAAATTTTCCAAGATAGCAACGTAAGACACTATCCATGAGTGTCATAAATGTAGCTGGAGCATTGGTTAGACCAAAAGGAATAACCAAAAATTCAAAATATCCGAACCGTGTTCTAAAGGAATTTTTGGAGATATCTTGCAGTACCATACGTACCTGGTGGTATTCTGAACGAAGTTATATCTTTGTATAGTATCTTGCCCCGTGGAGTTGATCAAACAACTCATCCACTCAAGGTAGAGGATACTTTTTCTCAATGGTTATTGCATTAAATCCGCCATAATCTACGCACATGCACATAACACCATCTTTCTTTTTTACCAAAAGAATTGGTGATTATCAAGGTGAAGTGCTAGGTGTAATGAAACCACGAGCAAGGTAGTCAATCAACTGACTCTCAACCTCCTTAGCTTCTTTATCACTCATATGAAAAGGTGGTTTACTCACCGGTTTAGTGCCTAGCAAGACAACTATACATGTTGCACATCACGTGTATGGGGTAAACCAGCTGGTAAATCACTTGAGAACACATCACTATACTCCGTGAGTAAGTGAGTCAGCTTTTGTCGTGCAAAAGAAGAAAGTAAACTAGAGTCATGCTAGGATGGAGAATCTTGTAATTCCTGTAATGTTTGTTTTACAACAGTTGCACGTTGCTCCATAGAATTAAAATTGAGAGCACTATGCTTGTTAGATTTGTTAACACTATGTTTATCAGTAGAACTCGTTACACTTTGCATACCATTACTAGAATTCACCGCACTTTGGTCTTGAGAATTCACAAGACTTGGAGACAAGCAGTAACACAAAAAGACTTCATGATTCTATTAAATTTGCTTTCTGCAAAATAGAAAGCTCGGCTGTACATATAAGAGTTGCAGATGGTACATATTTCTCACCAAGCAAAAGCACATGTTTTCCATTGGCCATAAAGGATAAGGAGTTGTGTTCATAACTAGTGTGCAATATGTTTCCTAGATCATGCAACCACTCCCGTACTAAAATTACATCAGCACGGTCCATGTTCATAACTTGGACATCAAGGGTCACCGTATGATCTTGAACAATAAGCTCAACCCCTTGAACTACTGTGTCACATACTTCTTTATCATTCCTAGACATCTGCTCAACCACATACTTGTGAGAACAGGGAGTCTATGTAAGCTTCAATTTCTTGACTATCTTATAGTTCAAGAAGTTATAAGTTGCACCATCATCCACTAAAATACGAACATGTTGTCCGTTAATATTTCCATGCATGCAAATCAAATCATGGGGTCCAAAGGTGGGCTGCCACATTGAAGCAGGCACACAACACTTGTGCTTTTCTTCCATATGAAGAACCTCTACAACACAATATTTAGGAGATGAATCTAATGTGAGGCATTGCACTGTGTGCATGGCCTTTTCTTTGCCTTGCAAAAGAGGACAATCTTTCTTGTTATGTTGGTCAGAAAGATATCTAAAACACAAATTGTATTTCTTTGCATGCTCAAAATCAGCAGTTTTGTTGAGAGACCCACGTGGAGTACCTCGTGATTTCTTAGGCTTCTTAGCCTCTTGTGGGCGTCGATAGGTAGATTGTCTCTTATTCCTCTTGGAACGTGTGGGAGATCTACCTCTCCATTGGCTCTTAGCAAAAGTATTCTTAGAGTAGGGAACATTTTCTTTCCTCTCTTGGTTATCATCATACCTTTGGGCATGACTGATGGCTTCTTCCAAAGTTTTTGGATGTTGGGTCTTGACATGAAGACGATAGTCTTTGTCAAGACCCCTATTGAAACCCCGTATCTTTTGAAATTCATCTAGACCTTCTAGTTTTAATATGATTTTACAATGCTTCGAAAGATACTCGGTGAAAGAGAGACCAAACATGCGGCATGCATCCCATGATAACCAATTCTTATCTTCTTCATTGGAGTCCAAAAATGCTTTGGAGAAAGAAGCTTGAAATGCAGCCCAAGATGGAGGACGAGCATCTATTGGAAATGTCATCCACCACTTATAGGCCTTGCCTTCAAGAGATAGACTTGTTTCCATAGTCATCTTTATATCCGGGGTGTGTCTCAATCTATGAACATCACTCCATTTGTGTAAGAATGTATTGACCGCATCCTTGTTGCGATCACGCTCTTCCCCATGAAACTCAGGAATGGTGATATTCTTAAGTAATGCTTGATACCTTCTGCATCTTCTGCACCACTTGTCTCTTGGACTCCTTGAGTCGTGCGAGCTTGGTTCCCTTGAACCGTGTCACTTGTGTCTCCTTGAGTTGTCTGTAAATTCATAAATTTCACAAGTAACTCCGTAAGATTGGTAACATTTGCATTGAGTGCAGAGAGGTTGCTTTCAAGTACGCTTTGGCGATGTTCCAAAGTCTTGAAAGAAGCCATATCTACAAGCCCCGTGATCTTCTAGATCATCATCATCATGCATATTAGTGTTAGCAGCACCCTTGGTGCCCTGATTTTGATCTACATGCTCAAAATCAAACGTGTGTGTAGGTGGGATATTCTCACTGGCCATGGTAAACACGTAGTAAGGCAAAGAAAGAAAAAAAAACGACAACTTGTACCTTGAGAAAGTGAAGTCTTTGTGTTTTGTATACGCCGCGATTTGCATTGAATGCAAACCTCGCCTTGCGGGAATTTGAGTGCTTCACTTGTCGTTCATTGTAAGAACACCTTTGTTGATTCTTCACAAAAACCCGTCGTTTTTGTGAAGGCTTTTGTTCACTTTGAAGCTCCCTCCTTGAGGAAAAAAGAATTTTTGGAGGAAAACTTGCCTTCCTCCAAGAAGTGAAAAGGAAGGGTGAAGCTACTTCCTTGAAGTTTGAAGCTTTCCCTTTCCTTCTAGTTTTCCTTTCAACACAAGTAGGCTATCTTTCCTTGCTATACACAACAAGGGTCAATAGCTTGATGGTAAAGTGTTTGCCTCTTACCCTCATGGGGTGGGTTCAACCCTCCTTCATGCAAGGGTTAAGGAGGCCTTCCTACGTGTGCAGCCAACGGTGCCAATGGAAGCCTTCAAAGCCTTGGTGCCGTCGAGTTGCTCTCGTCGAGTTTTCCTTGGTTGCCCGCCTTGGTCCTTTGTTGTGGAGGGTGTATATGGGGTTGTTCTTGCCTGTTCACACGTTGTGCACGAGAAAGCGTGCATGTGTTCTTTTGCTACACAACAGAGACGTCGCTATCTGCGAAACGTGGGAGAGAAGCAGTATGCTACATGATATGCAACCCGCTTTTTGCCTCCTCCCAAAAATAGCTTGGATACTAGTGAAAGGGCGGTGGTAATGCATGTGATAGTCTTCATTAAATTATGCTATCTTATACCCTCCCCTAGCGTACACACTGTTCCGGCCGTGCCGGTGGCCTTGCCCATAGGACCATGTCCTTTGCTACAAAAACTGCTACCAAAAAACTCTCTCGAAAATTAGAAAATTTAAATTTTGA
>NC_140936.1:231505-364005 GCF_014529385.1 Adiantum capillus-veneris
GGAAGGAAATTTTAAATCTTTAAATGAAAATGTCACTAAATTATCCACGTTAGTGATCCAATTAATGCAACAGGAGTCCAAGGGTCCTGCTGATACGCACATGCACGAGCACGTTGCTACACAGGGGCAAGGCCCTTCTAATCAGGGACAAGGTCCACCTGCTGATACTTTGCACACTCTCACTACAAAAGAGGTGGATGAGTTGTTGAAAAACACCAAACCACCGACTTTTAAGGGAGAAGACCGCGATCTCAATAAGGATGCACTGAATATCTTTCTTAGCAAGTGGAATGAAATTCACGCCTTACGACATACTCCGAACGCAGTCAGAGCATTGCAAACGAGCTTAACTCTGGAAGGCAAGGCCTACAAATGGTAGATGTCTCTCAAGGAGAAGAATATCATACCACAGAGTTGGGCAGCTTTTGAAGCTATGTTTTGCAAAGAATTTTTGCCTACAAATGAGGCAGATCGGAATTGTACGGCTTGGGACACGTGTTCCATGCGCCAATACCCATCATTACTTGAATATATATCTCACTATCGGGATGTTATCCTCAAGTTGGAAGGCTTAGATAAGTTTCAGCAAGTACGGGGATTTATACGTGGTCTGACACCAGAACTTAGGAAGCACGTCAAGACCCAAGACCCTAAAACACTTGAGGAAGCCATAGTGAAAGCACATATTCACGATGATCCAAATGAAAAGAAAGCACATAATATTCACGTGTTTGGTAATACACGCACCCATTATGGGTACAATAAAAGGAAATTTATAGTAGCCAATTCAGAAGCATCTAAAAAACCCAAGGGGTCCAAAGGTCCTCTCTCTCCTGAGGACTTTGATAAAGCTAAGAAAGATAAATTATGTTTTCAATGTTTAGTAAGCGGTCATGGCAAAAAGGATTGTCCCAAGGGGAAATCTGTTGCTCATGGCAAGGAGAAAGCAGTGCACATGGTGCAACTGCTGCCTCTTGAGTCTTCCTCACGATTCTCTATAGTGGAAGTAACACACACCGAGGTAGTGCATGAATGATGTCTCACAGCTTCCATGTGGCAACAGACCTTTGGACCACATGAGTTAGTACGTATGCACGGATCTCTGCAAGGGCACAAGGTGTGCATCTTGGTAGATGACGGTGCTACTCACAATTTTATCAATTAGGGATTGGTGAAAAAACTCAAATTGCCTCAAACTCCGAGTACCCACCGCTACAAGGTAGCAATTATGAATGGACATGATACCAAAATCTGGGGTACTCAAGTCAGAGCTGTTGCGTTGGAAGTATAAGGTTACTCCACATCCATTAGGAAAAATATGAACCCTCTAGGGGCCCTTTGGGATTAAGGTTAGTTAGAGGCCAGCCAATGAGAAGAGGGTGGTGGACACACTCTATGCCCTCAAAAATATAGGGGGACAAAGTAGTCTTACACTTCTTAAATGGGCTCTTACCTAGTGAGAAGGTGGGGGGTGGGGGGGGGGGGGTGGGGGGGCCGTATGGAACCTCCAACTTCCCTCCTTTTTGATCCGGTTTTGAAAAAATCCCAAAAATTTGAAATTTTTCAAAAATTTCAAAACTCAAATTTCATCTTCTGAAAACCCCCCTAAAACTATTTTATGGTCAAAAAAGCATTTTTTGATCTCAAAAAGTCAAAACGTGCATCCAAAAACCCTAAAATTCAATTTTTTGAAAAATCTGTTTTTGCTATCCAGAGCTCCCCCAAAAGTAGTTATTAGGCAAAAAGTGATTTTCTCTCTCTAGAACCCCTTTTCCAAACCCTCCTTGGTTACAACCATCACACTCATCCTCTACTCCAACACTCTCTCTCTCTACACCATCTCCATTGCTACAGCAAGGAAGCTCCTCTCTCCTCCCCTACCACCTTCCATTGCCACACCAAGCAAGGGTTATCCACCCTCTCCTCCCAGTGCCACACCAAGCAAGGGTTATCCACCTTCTCCTCCCATTGCCACAAGGGTTAACCACCTTCTCATATCACTTTATCCCACCTACATTGTAGCAACAAGCAAGGTTCTTCTCCTCCTCTTAGTTTGCTTTGCTCAACCATGGCCAACTCTACTTCGCAAAGGCGGCCAAAGGATGAGGTCACTGCACTTGCATGCCACAACACTAGAGGTGTACATGATGAGTGGGTGCCACAAGAGTTCACCAAAGGTGCTTGGGTATACATGCAACCATCTGCTGTTGGCCCTCATCGTGTGCGGAATCGTGCAAACTTGGATCTTCATTGGAAAGGAAAGCTCCTTGGCTTCAAGAACCGCAAAGACAAGGGGACCATAGCCATTGTGCAACATGTTTTCTCAATGTCAACCATGCACTTGCAACAACCAATCGATTTCCAACACATTGTAAGTACATGTTTTGAGAATACAAAGCTAGGTGTGAAATCACAGTGTAATGTTATTATGGATTCATACTTAACATTTGTCATGCATTTATAGTCATATTTCCATCCACGTTGGTGGAGGAGCAGCCACTACATAGTCTCTCCGGCACATTCAATGCTATACATGCGGATATTGGAGCAATAATGTTCCCTCATCTTTGCCCAACCAAACTGGTTCAAAGAAGGATTTTCTTCTATTCTCACTCCTATATTGTCCCTACTTCTAGCAAGCATTTGGAATGCTTGAATCCATCAAAGTAACTTCCTTATTAAGTATGGAGTGGCAGGTCCGAGATTTGTGGTCGGTAGTATCTTTCAAGCAAAAGATGATAATGGATGTCCAAAACTCTTTGAAATACTCTAAAGCTTCTAGGTATGTGGGCTTGAGTTGGTATTTGCCTATTCATTGTTTTGTGCACATTTTTAAAGAGTTTGGATTTGTGGAGACTACCACAATGCTTGTATGTAAAGATGCGCATTACGAGGAATTAGGAAGGCTTTCAGAAGAGGACTAGGGTTTTGTGGAGGGTATGCACAACGGGGAACTGTACCGTTGTAAGGTTGGAGCTTCAGGTATTGGAATGCGCTATTTGAAATCTCGCACCTCCTTGTACATACGATTTCACTATGATCGTTGGATGTGCAAGCTTGGAGTGTGGACTCTCTTACAGAGTGTAGACGGCGCTATTGCAAGCTTTGACATTGCAATGAAGATGCCCAACGATGCTGTGGAGGCAGTCCAAGTGAACAAGCATTGGACTCTCAGTAATGTTCGAGAACATTTGGTTATTATGGGTTTTGAGGCCCTTCAACAAGCACAATTTCGTTTACAAGGTCACAAGGTGAGAATCCTTCCACCACATTTTCAATACATCATGGTGTGTCGATCATTAGATGCTTATTGTAATGAATGTCCACAGATTGGGAAGAGAATGGAAGACAAATTGAAGGTCGAGGAGGACTGGGGGATAGATGGAACTATGCTGTCGATCTTATAACTTTGTAACTCTTGCAATTTTCATATTGATCCCCGCTGTAATCAACATGATTTGCTTCGGCAAATCATGTCTTTGAATATAATTTTTTGCATTGGGATGAGAAATCATTTTTTGGTGAAAGTGCCTTTTTTTTAATGTCTTAAAAAAAGGATCCATTATAAAAGGGGGGCCACCTAACTCATTCACTATTTTCACTTTTGCAACTCTTGAGCTCCTCCACTCTCTATCCACACCCCAGGCTAGACATGGATGCTGCCACAGCCTCTGCATCTGCACCCACATCCACCCGTTTGTCACGCTTCATCCTCTTCCTCGAGGACACCAAATACAAAGGAAAGTTGGACCTCCACACCTTTTTTACTCGTCTCCCTGACCTTGACGCCACAGTTACCCTTCACATGGATGCATTTGAGGAGATTTTTGCGTTCATGGAGGAGCACATCATAAAATATTCTATATCTATCCCCCCACATGCAGGGATCTGGGTGCCTTGCGATCTTTTGCGCTATATACACAAAGGTGATCGCCCATTCTCCAAGCGATTACAACGATTCCAAGAAATTGCAACTGATGCAGGCCATTACTTGGACGAGCAAGCCCCTGGGGTGTCAGCGCTCAAGAAGCGCAAGTTGGGGGTGGAGTACCTTTCTCGGCTCGCAACATTTATCTTCTTGGTTAGCGAGGAACCTGATTTGGAGGAGCTCTGCTTACCACACCTTCAAGTTGGGAGCTTTATCAAGGACACCAAGGAGCAGCAGGTTATCCCCATGAACCCTGCAGCGGAAGGAAAAGCACATCGGCTCGAGTACCCTAGGGGTCTTGAGGAAGTGGTTGAGAAATCCATAGTTGCGGCTGGCCCTAGTGACACTCCAGTGCCACTACCACTGACGGATGTGGCTATCCCAGAGGTAGAAATCAGCTGCTTCTCCTCAGTGTTAGTGGATGGGGAGGAGTATGTGTTCCTGCATGATTTGGAAAAAGCATTTGTCCTGCGCATGGATGAATGCTTGAGCATGCTATGCAACAACAACAAATGTCCCTTAGACAATACACCAGATGCCCTAGAAAGCAAGATCTTGCCAGATGGGGACTCTATTGCTGACACTATTGCAGTTGTATGTGCAGAGGTCCTGGCAGCAGAGCAGTTGCACGTGGCTGATGAAGATTTCCAAGCCACACAAGCCAAGGTTGAGGCTGCTAGGATGCCTATGCCATTATGCAACCTCCCATCTGATGATCCAAAGCTTGTATCTGTGGTGCATGGGAGCATTGAATTGGATGCAAAGGGAAACAGGGAGGAGGACGACAAGGAGCAGGAGGTAAACTGTATCCTAATTTTCATGTTACTATTTTATCCTTCATTGTCTTTTTTCTCAACCTTCATCGGTTTATGACAGGATGTTGTGGAGGTTGATGATTTTGCTGCAAGGACGGGTGGCAAGCGGACGGGCTTTGGACCTCAAGCTTCCCTTGTGCATTACCTAGGACAACTCCCCCCTGACGATGTGGCCATTACCCATAATGAATTTACTCCCCAAGCCCATTTTATGACTTGGTCGTTAAAAGCTTTGAGCAAGTTTTTGTGTTTGAGCACCATTGCTCAAACTGCGCATCAAGTGTTCCTAGTGTGTAGATCCCTTGTATGCACAGCATTTGGCACTGGCCTTTGTGGTAAAGTGCTTGCCCAGATAGGGATACATGCTTCCATTGGCTCAACTGACCCAAAGGCCATAGCGCAGTCCCTCTTGACTGGGGAGTTGCCTTACGCGTAAAATAGGCGCCAGGAAATGGTCAAAAAAATTATGAACTCCTTAGATACATGATGTAAAATCACCGTGCTGGAAGGAATAAAAAATATTTGAAATTGTCTCTCTATATTGTAAATTCTTTTAAATCTGATTTGTCAATCTTGAAAATTGTTTCAATTGGTGATATGAATTGTTTTTTGATTGGTGACTTTGTTATTTCAAGTTCAGTATGTAATTGCAGTCAATTTCAGTATATTTGTGCTTTTTAAGTACCCTAGGGGGTAGATTAGCCTATAAGGGGCAAAAAAATGCTTGGCCACAAGGGCGCGCAAATGGCCCATCCATCAGTTTTGGATGGGCCATTTGCGCGCCCTTGTGGCCAGGCATTTTTTTGCCCCTTATAGGCTAATCTACCCCCTAGGGTACTTAAAAAGCACAAATTTATTGCAATGGATTGGTTTTGCATCATTCATTTAGATGCACCCTTTTTATGGCAATTCCAACATATGTTCACACTCAAGGACACTAGAAAAGTTGAAATCAATTATGAAATGAAGTTTCCAGCACACTATCACCTGCTTTAGCTCTACCTAGTACACCCCTGCACCAAAAAGTTCAATTACATTGGACATTTGAAAAATCCAAATTAATGTTGCATTGACACTTGGTTTCACAATATGTTATTTGTTTTGATATCCTATAAGGAATTCAAAGCTTGAAATGACCAAAAAAAGGTGTCCACAAGGATCTATGTAAAATATTGATGCAAAACCAATAGGTTTTAGTAAATTTGTGCATTTTAAGTACCCTTGGGGGTAGATAAGCCTACAAGGGGCAGAAAAAGGCCTGGCCACAAGGGCGCGCAAATGGCCCATCCATCAGTTTTGGATGGGCCATTTGCGCGCCCTTGTGGCCTGGCTTTTTTTGGCCCCTTGTAGGCTTATCTACCCCCAAGGGTACTTAAAATGCACAAATTTACTGAAATTGACTGCAAGTACATACATAACTTGAAATTACAAAGTCATTTCATTACAAAGATAATAGACAGAGTAGACACAACTGTTAATCATATTGTCATTGGAAATTCAAATCATTACAAAGATAAGGGTGTGCAATACAAAAAGAGGGGTAACTTCGGCTAATGCTCGAAGTCTCGTCCCAATCGACGTGCAAGCTGCATATCTTTTGGCTGTATTGTCACTCGCTTTGCATGAATGGCGCATAGGTTGGTATCTTCCAACACCGAAATGATGTGGGACTCTGCAGCTTCTTGAATAGCCTCTAGCACTATTGCTTGCATTCTATACTGATTTCCATAGCTTTGAAGCACCTCCTTCACAGTGCGAGCAAAGGGGGCGCGTCGAATCAAGAGCTCCGTTGTCTTCTGGTAGTGGCGGATTTCTGCAAATGCCCTTGCTATTTTTCGGCGCCGCTGCGGTTGTCTTGGGGGAACTTGCACATTTGCTGGCGGGCGGTGTTTAGGCTTCTTGAAAAACTTAGACTTGCGCCTATTTACATGCTTAGGGGCTGGTTCTGCAGCCTCTCCTGATTCTTCCTCTTCCCTTAGTTGTCGATCTTGTCATGTGGGGAGAGCTCCCTGGCCTTGAGGCAATGTCTTCCCCCCAACGGCCACCCGGTGTGTGCGCGGTATTTTTTCTCGCAGCCATGGTGGCTCACTCTCTGATTCGGTGTCTGTATGGACCACCCGAGTCCTGGATAATCCTGCTTGTGATTGGGGACGCGACGGCTGCTCCCTATCGGACTCTGATGTTTGTTGGCCCTCTGCTTCTCTCCAGCGCTGGGCACGTTGCTTCATTCTCTTTCTAGGTGTTATATCTTGAGGAGGTGGAGATTCAACAGTCCTTGATGACTCTCGTGCCCTACCACCATGCCCACTACCAGAAGAGTTCCTGGAACGGCCAGGTGTTCGTGGCCGTTTTCTTGTGCCTTTAAGCCATGACGGCTTCTCACATCCTTGGAGGGTGTTTTTGTTGGTAGGCGGATACTCTTTCGCGGTTTGTTTGGTGCGCGCCATTTTGTTGGTAAGAGCTCACCTGTTCTTAAGAAATGAGTGATTTATGAGAGCATGCAATATTTATAAGGGCCCATTTAAAAACGGACCTGTTCACACTAATTTTTTTAAAAGAAGTATTATTTTTTAAATAAACATGTCGCTAAGAGTTGGACCGTGCGTTCACGTTTAGTGACTCGCGCAGTATCCACTTTGATCCTTGTCGCACTCTGCATCACCGCCATGCAGCATGCTTGGTGGGACCTTGCGACATTTGCCACTTGTTGCTATGCTCTTGACGACTCCATTTGCGCACTTCAATAGCAATCTTGGATTGTTGCGCACGCTCCATTGTGAGCTTACGAGCAAATGTTGTGCGAAAAAACCAGTTGAACATCTCCTCCAAATAATTGGATTCCACCATTCCACCACCATGTGGAGTATTTTTGAAGTACACTCCCCTTGCTCGATAATGGGACTTCTCCATGCCTTGAGTGCTAAAAATTTCAAGCGATCCATACTTGTGCATAAAAAATGCACCATGCGCAAACAAGATATGTTGTTCACATGAGTAAACGATCCACATTATTAAATAAAAACAATCCCTTGTAATGAATACACCATGAATGACTCACCATGTAATGTGTGATGTTATTTTCACCCCAAGAAAGGGTGAAGACCTTGGTAAAATCCGCCAAAGCTTCTTGAAATGATTGGCGTTGTTCTTCTATTGTGCTGTTAAGGCACATAAGCTTGACCATTTTATCAAAATGGGCCCAAACTTGCTTGCGCTTGTTTGCAAGCTCTCCATTTGAATCATTGTCAGTAGTAGCTTTGCATAACTCCTTCCAAAGATCCCAAAGGTTACCTACCTACTGGTTGGAGCTGTTTTGAGGATCATATCGACTTGGTTTTCCTTGGGAAACTTTCTTCAAAAAGTGTCTAGCTTTTTGTCCACTCATTGACACTTGTTGAGCAATTTCATGGGCCTCCCCTGTGTTCTTTGCAGCAACTATAGACACATTTCCACCGTGATAGCCAATGGAATTCAAGAGTACCTCCACTCTTTCGATCGCTTCCTGGGACTTTTCCAACGGTTTCATTGTGAAAGCATAGTCAATGTGGAGCTTCAATAGCCTATCAAAAATGCGCATGAATGCGTGTAATGTACAAAAATGTACATTCGATAGAGAAAATCGAAAGATTGGATTCCAAGCGTGGTTCTTTTGATCACGGTATGGGGCATTGAGCATGGGACATCTCAGAATAGACGCTTCCCATTCTCTACCTTCATCTCCGACATCACGACAATCTAACCCTTGTTCTCCATGCCCTTGCCATGGAAGCATGTAACCAGCCTTTGTAGTGCTCTTATGTGATTTTTGTCCATTAGGTTTGTACCCTCGAGTGCAAAATGGACAAGGCATGAGAGAAGAAGCCCCTTGTTTGCAGCCAAGCAAACACTTCATGGTCTTCAAATCCCCACCTAAGTGCCACTCCACATCATAACTACCAAAGCCCTCAATCTCCAACTTCTGACCTGCAATTTGGGAGTGTATTACTTCTGTGATCCATGGAGTTCTCTCAAAAATCTATGAAAGTACTCCATTGGTCTCTTTGGGCACCTCAATAGCACCCAACCACAAAATTTCTTTCTCTGATTGCACGCTAAAAGATAGGGTGGGATATGGCTCGACTGAATCCCTTCGCTTGGTTTGCAGAAGGGCCTCGTTCATTAGAGTGACACTTAGCCTCTCTAACCTTCGGCCTTTCACTATTTGACACTCATCGAGTTTCAGCACAAAAGCGACTTTTGTGCCAAGCACTACAAAATAAATAGTGCTAAGACCTTAAACTTCAGCGTCTATGATAAGAATAATACCAAAGAAAAAAGTAAAGTGTGTCACCTTCTTCAGGTAACTCGTAAAATCTAAGCATGGCTTCTTGAATCCTTCTAAGATCCACAAAAATATTGTTCCACATTGTGTAAGGAAAGCCCTTCTCCGAAGGTCTTATGGATTGTTTCTTACCTTTTCCCCTTGTCTTTGTTGCGCACGAAGCATAAAGGGAAGTTGGCATTGTGTCCTCAATTTGTAGGTATGTCCCAATGCGGGAGAACACATCTTTGTTTGTGGCCTTCTTTGCGAGCTTGACCTTGTGAGGAACGGTAAATAGGTTTTCCACAATGCCATGTTCTTTGAGGGCATCCTTTAGGAGTTGAAAAATAGCCTGATAGGCTTTGGTGCTGATTCCAGCCTCATCACAAGCTTGTTGAATGTCATCATCCCTAACCACATTTCTTAATTTACACATAAGGTCCTTGGTGACTGCATCCTTAATGTGCTTACCTCCAAGTGATTGTAAGATAGAAATCACGTTCTGGGTATTGAGACAACTAGTGAGAAGGTTGACTTGATTATCTTGGCTTGTTCCACTGCATGCCTCCTGGATGAAGTTTCTAGCAACAAATAAACATAAATGTTAGAAAATAGTGTGAAGTAAGAATGCATCATGCAAGTAAAGACCAAATCACCTTGTGGCTGTAACTCGTCGTTTGCGTGCTCCTCCTGAATGTGCAAGAGATTCAATGGATGAATACGGGCGTTTGCGTTCCCTTGCACCAAGGGGTGTTTCTTTCAAGTATGTGATGGTGTTGGTAAGCTTCTGGATGTGGGACTCCTTTTCTTGCATTTGTTGTTCAAGACTTTTAACTACCCTCTCCGAAGAGGCAACACTCTCTTGTAATGCCTTCGTCTTGAGGTGAAGATCTTGATATTCGTGCATCCACATATGCAAAGAAGCACCTGCACCCATACACAGCCGCTTGCAATAGCCTAACAAGCCTGCTTCTCCCCTCCCAAGAAATTGAAGAAATGTGGAAAGGCTATTAAACGGTGGATGGAAGCGGCTTATAGGATCGTAAGGGTACAAATGGCCATCCACCCAAATGTCAACATTGGTCTCACAAGCGGTGCGACGTTTCTGTGATGACCTTTGATCACCTTCACTAGTGGTCTTCGATGAAAATGCCGTGGGTAAGTGAATATGTATGCTTTTGGTGTGCGGAGTACGTGGTGGTGGAAGCAAACCATTGTGATGTCAGTGAGCACCATGGAAGTTGTTGCGTGAGGAAGCAAATGATGAAAAGATAGAGGGGGAAGGGTAGAGAGGCCGAGCACGATGGGAGGAGAGAAGGAGGGAGGGGGGGGAGGAGGAAGGTAGGGGCAGAGAGGGAGAGGAGAGGGAGAGGGAGAGAGGAGGGAGGAGGAGGAGAGAACAAAATGTTTATTACTTTTTGGGGGGAAAGATTTTTGAAAAAATGGACATTCTAAGTTTGTGGGTTAAAAAATGATTTTTGGATATGTATTTATGTTGGGAGGGATTTTTAAGTAAAAAACAAATAAAAATGTTTTTTTTAATAAAAAAAGTCAAATTTTGACTCTTTTTTATCCACGGAATTGCTGATGTGGACACACCCCTATGCTTCCTTCACTTTAAAAAAAGCTAGAGAGAGAAAGCAACCCTTTAGGTCCGCATCCTACATTTGTCTAAAAAAAAGGCTAGAAAAGCCTACTCAAAACTACCTTCTTCAATGCCCTTGCCCCCTAAACCCCACACAACATTAGCCTTAATCCCTAAAAATTAGGATTCCTTACAAGGCCCATGCAAGGTTCATATTTCTCCTAATGTCCTTGGATTTTTAGGTTATGGACATGGAGAGGGCAGACGTGGTCCTTGGTCGGGAATGGTTGCATAGCTTAGGACCATCACTGAATCTTAGCTATGAGCACAACAGCTTGATGTTCGAATCCCATGGCGCACATGTGTTGTTGTTAGGAGAGAAGAATGTACCTTCTTTACCATTGATATGTACAACTGAGCTTATGCAGCTTGTTTTTGATAATGAAATAGATAAATTTGTCTTGTGTTACTCATTGTATCATTTTCTCTCTTACATTGAATATGTTGAACATTCCTCAACGCGGCATGCTTCTCTCTCATCTCTTCCACCAATGGCTACTTCCAAACAATCAAACATTGCTAGTGAGTTACAAAATTATTAAAGGAATTTCAAGATGTTTTTCCTAATGATTTTCCACCAGGATTACCGCCGACACGATCAGTGCAACATAGCATCAATGTGGTTGCAGGCAGTAAAACTGTCAGTAAACCGCCCTATCATATGAGTTACTCTGAAGCTGCTGAGGTGGAACGCTAGCTTGCTGACTACCTCAACAGAGGGTTTATCCAACCCAATTCTTCACCATGGGCTTATCCTATGCTATTAGTGAAGAAAAAAGACGGCAGTATGCGCATGTGTGTAGACTACCGTGGCTTAAATGTGGTTATGGTTAAAGAACAAGTACCCATTGCCACGAGTCGATGAGTTGTTTGAAAAACTCACTCATGCTTGCATTTTCATGAAAATAGACTTACGGTTAGGTTATCACCAAGTCCGTATTCGACTTGCTGATATACCCAAAACTGCATTCCAAACAAGGTTTGGACACTACGAGTTCTTTGATTCCCTTTGGGTTAACCAATGAGCCCGCAACATTAATGACACTTATGGATAGTGTCTTGAAGCCATACTTGGGCAAATTTGTCATCGTTTTTCTCGATGACATTCTAGTCTACAGTGATTATAAAGAAGAACACTTACAACATCTAAGACAGGTGTTCGCATTGTTACAAAAAAATAAATTATATGCCCAGGAATCTAAGTGTGATTTTCTGAAAGAAGAAATTCACTATCTTGGACATGTTATTTCAGCTAATGGGCTATATATGGATCAACCAAAGTGGATACAATCTGGCAGTGGCCTTCTCCTAAAAATCTGGAAGAGTTACATATTTTTTAAGTATTTGCAGGTTTTTACCAAAGGTTCGTTAAAAACTATGCTAATATTGTTGTTCCCATGACGGATCAACTGAAAGGTAAAGGCAAAGCTTTTTAGTGGGGACCTGCTCAACATCACAGTTTTGATATGCTCGAGGATGCATTAGCTACAGCTCCCATACTAGCTATTGTAGATCCTTTGAAACCATTCGTTTTGGAAACGGATGCCAGTGACCGTGCTATTGGAGCAGTCTTGTTACAAGATGGACAACCAATTGCATTTGAAAGCAAGAAGCTTGATGAAGCTCAGTAGAGCTACTCTCCTTATGAGTGCAAACTCTATGCAATAGTCTTTGCCTTAAAAACATGGCTGCATTATTTGTATGGTGCTCAGTTTCAGATTGTGTTTGACCATGAAAGCATCAAATGGTTTACACAACAAACAGATTTGAAGGGTCGGAAAGCCAGGTGGGCCAAGATTCTTCAAGAATATGTCGCCAAGCTCTGGTATCGTAAAGGAAGATACAATGTAGTGGTTGACGCTCTAAGTCGTATGCCGGAGATCAATTCTCTATTGTTCACGGTACTTCGTAGTGAATTTTTGGATCTCTCAAAGGAATATGAGCATGATGAAGCATATTTCAAAGTGTGGATCCATGTACAAATGAGGGATCCTTCTCACTGCAATGATGGTAGTGTAATGTTAACCTCCACACCTAGTCTCCTCTATCAAGTGATGAACTACAGTGATGGAAGCATTTCACCATCGACAATGGATACCTACTCCATAAGGGGAGAGTCTGTGTACCGATGGACACAGACATTTGGTGCCAAATTTTTTATGAATGTCATGATAGTCCAAGTGCAGGGCACCCGGGTATTAGAAAGACTTATGCTCTCGTACAATGATAGTTTTACTGGCAAGGTTTACATGGCTTTGTTCAAGCTTATGTCCTGCATTGATAAAAATGTCAAGTTAACAAAGCAGAGCGCCTGAAAGCAGGAGGACTCTTACATCCTTTGGAGATTCCCAATGGAAAATGGGAAAGTATCTCTATGGACTTTATTGTGGGTTTACCAACCACTGTACAAGGTCATGACTCGGTATGGGTGGTCGTCAACCGGTTGACTAAACTATGTAATTTTATTCTAACCAAATCAACGGTTAAGACTCCAGAACTAGCCAAGTTATTTGTGGACAATCTATACAAGTTGTATGGTTTGCCAAGTAATATTGTCAGTGATCGTGATCCCAAGTTTAACAGTCATTTTTGGAGGGCTGTGTTCAAACAATTGGGTACACAACTAGACTTCAGTACAGCCGATCATCCAGAAACAGATGGTCAGACTGAACGAGTTAACCAAGTGCTAGAGGATATGCTAAGAGCATACATCAGCAAAAAACTGTCAAACTGGGAAGAATACTTACCTATTCTCGAGTTTGCTTACAATAGTGCTAAGCATGTCATAATTGGATTTAGTCCATTCATGCTCATGCCCCCGGGATCAAACGGGAAACAATTCAATTGCCCCACTGTGAGCATTCCTTGAAAAAATTTTCACCATCCTCCAAGATCATAGGGAAAATACAAGAGTTTCCAATCCATAATGCATAAACATACATTATCCCACAAATCTTCATACAAACTGCCTGGATCATATGGCATATAAGTCAATTTCCTAGGATCATGCATATATCTCTCACCTCCTTGGTCAAAAGCTAGCTCATCCCCTCCATCATAGGGTAGCATCATATTCCATATAGCATCAGGTAGCATCACATACTGCCATATCCCCTGTGCAACTGGCTCATCCAATTGTCGATCATCAATCATAGGTAAAATCATTGGCAATGCACCTTCACTCTCACTAATATTGGAATCCCAATCATGCATATCTGAATACATCAAGTCCTCTTCATTAGGCTCAAAAGATGTTGAGATGTAGAGAGAAAGAGAGAGAGACGAGACAAGAGACACACCATGTACACTCCCAAAGACTGATTCATATTGAGGACAAGATACAAATATATAGGTGAGACCAAGTTGAGTAGAGTGATCCATATATAGCTCCAACACCCCCACTCAAACAAAGGTCTCTAGCTTTGGATGAAAAAACCCTTTGGGAGTTCAAGGGAAAAACCCAAGCCCCTATACAATGTGAAAATATGAACCAGCGATGATGATGTGAAAGTGAATTGTGTATCTATGTACAAATGTTCAAGTGACTTAGAGATCACAATGTGAAAATGTGGAGTGTGCATAGGGCATGATACCTAAAAGATTACAATGTCATATGTACAAAGCTATTACAATAGCAAAGAAGCTAATCTAGAAAGAGTGAGACCGAAGCAACTCCAAGCTCCGAGCGCAAGAGGATGAAACGTGACTCGTTGAGGCCTTTGGTCAAAATGTCTGCAATCATCTGGTCACTTGGACAGTGTTCAACCATAATGGTTCCTTTGCGTACTTCATACCTCACATAATGATAATGGACAACAATGTGCTTTGACTTATTATGTTGAACATAGTCTTTTGCAAGACTAATAGCACTTTGGTTGTCACACCGCAAGGGTGTGCTAGAAAGAGGAGAGTGACCAATATCAACCAGCATTTGTCGAAGCCAAATCAACTCACGAGCTGCAAGTGATGCCGCAACATATTCTGACTCAGTCGTAGAAACTGCAACACAACGTTGTTTCTTGCTGGTCCAAGAAACAAGACAACCATTTATAAAGAAGAAATTTCCACTAGTAGATCGCATAGATAAATGTGAGCTTGCCCAGTCTGCATCTGTGTAACCCAAAAGAGAAAGAGATTGCATAGAATCCGATGTGAGTTGTCATCGATAGACTAAACCAAAATCTGTAGTTCCTTTCAAGTACTTCAATACACGCTTTGCAACACACCAATGCTTAAGAGAAGGACATGCAAGATGTTGTCCAAGATAATTAGCAGTAAACAGAATATCAGGACGAGTGTTCATGCCAACAAACTGAAGACATCGAATCAAGTTAGCATAAGGTTGATTTGTGACAAGTTGACCGCCATTGTCAGAAGTGTTCTTCGTAGAGCTCGCAAGACAAGGTGTGTTCACTGAATGTGCAGATTCCATACCAAATTTTTGAATAGTATCTGCAATAAACTTTGACTGTCGAAGGAATAAAATACCTTTTGTACGGTTCCGTTGGATTTGAATGCCAAGACACGAGTGAATCTCTCCAAGATCCACCATATCAAATGCAGAGGACAATAACTTTTTCACTTGCTGAAGAAATCCCAAATCATTGGAAACAAGGATGGTATCATCCACATAAAGAGCAAGAATCACAAAACTGCTACCTTGGCATTTTATGTATAAGTTGGGGTATGACGAGCAAGAGATGAATCCTTTAGAGGTGAGAAAAAGATCAAATTTTGTGTACCAGGCTCGCGAAGCTTGTTTGAGACCATATAGTGCCTTATGGAGTTGAGCAACAAGGTCTTCTTTACCTGGAATAATAAACCCTTCTGGTTGTTTCATATAAATTTCCTCTTCCAAGTCAACATTAAGAAAAGCAATTCGCACATCCATTTGATGAGCTTCTAAATCAAATTGAACAGCAAATGCCAATAAAACTCGAACACTTGTAATGCGAACAACTGGTGAAAAAGTCTCTTGATAATCAACACCAGCTACTTGGGAGTAACCTTTTGCAACTAAACGTACCTTGAACTTGTCAAAAGATCCATCTGCTTTTACTTTTGTCTTATACACCCACTTACATTTAATAGTTGTACGACCATGAGGTAATTCAGCTAGTATCCATATACCTTTAGAGATAAGAGAATCGTGCTCTGCTTCCATAGCCTCTTGCCATTGATCCTTTTGTGGTGAAGAGATAGCTTCATCATAAGTAACGGGATCTTCAGAAGTAGAAAAAGCATTATCCGCAATATCGTCATCATAAACATGACATGAGCCATGTTCAAAATCAATAGGCAGATCAACAAAAATATCAATATCATCATTGGCAACATTCGGAATGGATGGTTGTGAAGAGGGAAGTTGCTCTATAGGAAGACTTTCATCTTCTGAAAGAAATGGAAAAGCATGAAGAAATGATTTAGTATCATCAGAATCATCCATGGACCATGAGCCTCCCATAAGCTGTTCATTAAAAGTAGCATCACGATTCACAATTACTTTCTTAGAGGAAGGGTCATAGAATTTGTAGCCTTTGGAAGTGTCAGAATATCCAATAAAAATCACTTTAAGACCAAGAGCATCAAGCTTTGTTCGTGTTTCTTTGGGAACATGAATATAAGCAATACATCCAAAGGTTCAAAAATGAGATACAGAAGGAATGTCACCTCTCCATGCTGTGATGGGTATCTTACCAGAGGGTGCAGTAGTAGGAAGATGATTCTGAATAAATACTGCTGTCAAAGTAGCTTCAGCCCAGAAAACACGAGATAAGCCAGAATGAATCAGCATACATCTTACAACATTGAGAATAGTGCGATTCTTTCGTTCAGCAACACCGTTCTGTTGAGGCGAATATGGAATAGTGTGTTCATGATGAATTCCACTGTCAGCACAGTAACTCACAAACTCTCGAGAAACATATTCGCCTCCATTGTCACTACGAAGCTTCTTAAGGCGACGACTAGTTTGAAGTTCCACAGCCTTGTGGAATTGTTTGAAAACAGATAAGGCTTCATATCTTTGTCTCAGTAGAAATAAAGTCGTATACCTTGAGAAATCATCAATGAAAGTAATGAAGTAGAGATATTGTGATCTCGAAGAAGGTAGAGGTCCACATATATCAGTATGAACAAGATCCAATATGTCATGAGAATGAGTTGTATTTGAAAGAGGAAAGGGTTTACGATTGTGTTTCCCAAGAGCACAAAATTCACAAATTCCCATATGGGGATGAGCTTTAAGATCCATGTCATGAACAAGATCACGACGTTGAAGATCAAGGAGTTTTGAGAAATCAGCATGAACAAAACGGTGATGCCATACTTTGCAATCATGATCACCTGGAGCAGTGACAACATTTGCTACAGCATCGTTGAGAGAGAGTTCAAACAAGTTACCGTTTCGAGGAGCAGTGGATATAGTTTGTCCATCTTTCTCAATTCGGCATTTGGTATGATCAAATCCAACAAACAGACCAAGATCAACAAGTCTAGAAACTGAAAGAAGATTACGTTGAAGATCTGGTACATGTAATACTCCTCGCAAAATTCGAGTGGAAGAAGATAAGGTGCCAAGATATAAGTCTCCAATACCCTTTACTTGAAAAGTAGTATCATCAGCAAGATAAACAACACGTTGAATTGGCAGTGGATGATAGTTATGAAGCCACTTAGATTGATATGTCATATTTCCTGTAGCACCAGAATCGACAATAAAAAGTGATCCATCACGTACATAAAGTATTCTTTCTGGAGCAACTGAACATAGGACGCAACTTGTTTCTGGTACAATGTTATTTCGATGTTCAGTAGCATATGCTCTATTACGATCTGTGTCGAATCGACGCTTATAGCATATATAAGTGGGGTGATTAGATCGTCCATAATATTCCCAAGAAGAAGAGTCTCTAGATAAACGTGGTTGCTTTGTGGTAATATTGTGTTCTTCATCATATTGATGTGCCCAACAATCATCTTCAGTATGACCATTTATGTTGCAGTAAGAACATTGCTTATTAGGAAATTTGAGACGAGAGAAAATATTACCGCGACGGCCACCTCTGCGGTTTCCTCGTTGAAATGGACGCCTTTGAGCATAAAAATCACGTTCCATCTGTTGTGACTCAGTCTCCTCTTGTGAAATCATAGATGTATCGTGACCAGCATTACGACGTTCTTGACGTTGAGAGTATTTAATTAAAGACATGCATGCTTGGTCGAAATCAAGACCATCTTTATTAGAGAGAATAGTAACAATGTTATCATAAGAAGAGTCCTTCACCGTATCAAGGAGAAGTGTAATCAGTTGCTTTTGTGGAACAGGATCACCGGTAGCAGCAAGTTGATTAATAATAGATTTGAAAGATTCAATATGTCCCGTCATGGTAGTACCAACTTCGTATTGTAACTTGTTAAGCAACCCTCTCAAATAAAGTATTTCTGTAACAGATTTCTTCTAAAAGTTTGTAATAAGGTACTTCCATACATCGTGGGAAGTAGGCAGTTCATACATATCAAGCAAAAGGGAATCAGTAAGAGCAGAAAGAATATACCGACGAGCTGCTTTATCACGTCGTTGCCAATCCGTATAGGCAACATTCCAAGCTTCAAATATAGGTCCTTCAGTGATAAGCACGTTATCATTATCCGCATCAACAGGCTGAGACGGACAAACACGATTTCCAAGAACAGCATCGGAGAGTTCATCGCCTTCAAGAATTAACAACATCTTTGCTTTCCAGCCTGGAAATCCTTGACCTTGGAAAGGAGGAACAGAACGCTGGCCAGAAGGAAAGCCGTTCACGAGAATATTCATAGCCATATCTTGTTGCGAGAAGACGTATAAGATAAGATCGCAGAATCTGCACACCATATACGGTAAAGGCCACAGAGAGAGATATGAGTACTGCGTTCTGTCAACGATAAACGTAAGAAGGATGCTCAAGGAACGTTGTCGTGCAGTGACACGTACATAGTGGGAATGCATGCTACAAGATCTATCTTGTATTTTTTTAGATACATAATTATATTTCCTATAGTGTACATATGCATATTTAAGTATAATAATAAGCCTTCTATCTCATCCTATTATTTTTCTCAAGGGTAACATATCCTTACTTTACCATCAGAAAATACTATGGGAAAAGCATCAATAGCTCCGCCTCTTTAACTTGGGGCAAAAAGCATTGATTCTTTATTTATACTATTTAATTATCATCTCACACCCTAGCTAGATCCTATATCTAGGGTAAACTCCAATATATATATATATTCTATGTATTTTTTATACTTTTCTTATATTTCTTTTTAAATAGCTACTAGGAGAGAATCAAATCCTAGTGGGACACTAGGTGGCATGATTTCAAAGATACACTTATTTTAATGCATTATTGTAAGCATGATTACAAAACTTTGTCAAGGAGCAATGTCATGCTTTCATATGGCATGAGGTGTCCTTTGGAATTAAATGAAAGTTTAGGCTAAGGAGACCACATGAAGACTTTTGCTGCCATAAATGGACCCTATTTTGATGAATTTTTTACACAAGGTTCCAATCCGAATTGGAAAACAATTTTAGAATGAAAATCGTAGCTAATGAGCTGAAGTTTTTGCCCATATTTTTACTTTTTTATTTGGAGCCACGGTTGAGGAGATATGATCAAAATACTGGACCCCAGTCTGCCCACATCATGCAGGGGCAGCTCATTTCCAACTTTTCCAATTCCTGTTCACACTGGCTCCTCTCTTCTTGTGTAAACCCTTGGGGGTTCCCTTCACCTATAAAAGGGGACCTCTTCTTCCTTGGAAGGAACTCAAGCATTCAAGCCATTGATGAGAGGAATTCTTGAGGGAGTGAGTAGTAATGCATAATTGTACTTAGCCATTAACAGAAGCCCAAGCCTAAACTTTCTCCTAGAGGGAGACTAGCCATTCTTGCAACAAGCTAACCTTGGAAGATCAACTCTAATCAAAGAAGATCTTGCACTTGGTGTATCAATCAAAGTGGAATTATCCACTCTTCTTCTCTCTCCCATCAATAATGGTGCCGAAGGGTTTCAAGTAAGATGTGTTCTACATTGATGTTTTCTTGATTTCTTGTTGTTTTCATTTTCATCTCTAATCTAACATATATATATATCTAATATCATCTCCTTAACCAAATCTATCTCTCTCACTCTTAGTAATTCAGCCTCTCTATAAATTCTAGGTTCTCTTTGCTACAGGTACATCTCTCCCCGCAGTATCCTTATTGCCTACGGGCAAGAATAGGGCTTGGGAGGGAAACTCTCTTCTCTTCTCTTCCCTTCTCTTCTCTCATATCTACATTTCTCACATACTATCCTAGATGAATAACCCACATGATGATAATTTCTATCGCTTTCACTCTGTACGATCCATTAGAATTAATGTATGGATTAGCCGTAAAATACACTTTCAACAACGTATAGTGTTTCTCTTTGGCCCAGAAAGGCTCAATGAAATACTTCTATCACCGGATCCCATTATACTACCACTCATAGACTATAATTTCTTTTGACGTAAGCGTAGTTATCTTGCTATGAACCAAGAAGTTTTGTACACACAATTAATCCCAATCACTAGACAAATTATATATATTATGGTAAGCACAAAACTACAATTCCAAAGAACAATTCGTAGCCTATTTGGTTAGCCAAGATTGAATGCCATTAACTCATCTATTAACCCTTTCATACTATCCATGATACGATATGACCATAACCTTGATGTTTTCATCTTTGTGTTATTTTGACATTTTCTTTTGTGTTCTTTCTTTGTGCGTGTGAGTGCAAGAGAGAAAGAGTGGGTCTTCTTTGATTGCACTTCTTTCCAAATCCTAGTCTTCATGGCATCCATGGTTTAACTCCTTCATATAGTTTTTGTTGAGTTCTCTCACAAACTCTCACAGCCATAAGCCTGGTGCTTTCCTGGCAAGACCGCAAATTTCTCGACATATTTTTGGTGAACCCGACGCGAAACAGCCGGGGTGAGAGTACATAAAGATGGTTAGCAAAGTGGAGCAGCTATATGCTGAAATGAAAGAGCTTGAAGACAGATGCAAATGGCTTGAAGAAGAAGACCGGATTCAAAAAGCGATTGAAAGCGCTATGCAATCCGTATATAATGAGCTTAATATATTCGAAGGCTATGATCCAGAAGGATATCTTGAGTGCTATGTGACAGAGATGAGGCTTCAAGCAATTCCAGAAGCTCGGATGATTTGAGCATTTGTTGAACTTGTGAGTGATGATTTCAAGCACCAAGTTCAAGACTATGCAAGTGTATATGCAAGCAACTGGGGTGAGTTTTCTATAGCTATAACACAGGTATGCTTGGAACATCAAGACCAAGAGATGGAGCAGAGTGGAAGTGGATGTGACCAGCTAGAGTTGGTGTCTCCTGTAAGCCATGCAAGTGTCAACACATCCATATAGGCCAATTTAGAAGCAGTAATAGATGCATATCTTTTTCAAGATGCAAATTTATTGTATGTAGATGAAGCAGACATAGTGCAAGCTATTTATGCACGTTTGGGTCTTGTAACCTTTTTATCTCAAGATAATGACTTTCATGATGCTATCCAAGCGCCTGAAACGGCTCAAAGCGACTTAGAGGATGATGCAAACTCGTCGGCTATGATAGATGATTTGGACGCTCCTTTTGATTCGTTTGAAGATGCACATGAGTGTATATACAAGGATGAGGATGCTATGGTTTTGACAAAGGATGTGAAGAAAGTGACAAAAAATGAATCTTTGGATCTCAAGGGATGTCGCAGGTTTGTGGTAAATCACATAAATGATTGTGATAAAATTTTGTCTAGGTTGGAAGAAGTGAATCTTACATTGTCAGGGAAAAAGTCTATGTTTGGTGTCAAAGAAGTGCTAATTGTGGGACACATGTGCGGGCCATATGGTAGGAAACCTTGTCCATCAAAGGTAGATGCCATCCAAATAATGAAAGAAACATGCACTAGCATCACTGAGGTTAGAAGGTTTCTGGGAGCATGTGTCTTCTATGTTATTTGGATTCCACATTATGCACATGTAGCTGATCCTCTTTATCAGCTGCTTAGAAAGAATCAAAAGTTTAAATGGACAGAAGCACATGTAAAATCCATGAAAAAGCTAAAGGAGTTACTCCAGTCAGCAACGACTTTGAGAAAGGTAGACTATGAGTGTCAAAGGCCAGTGATTGTGACAGTAGATACCAGTCCTACAGGGATTGGATGGGCAATAGGGCAAGATGACAAAGAAGGACACATGTATGTGGTAAGATTTGGAGCAAAGGTACTAAGTGCTCGCCAAAGAAACTATCCACAGATAAAGAGAGAGTTATGGGGTATGGTTACAGCCTTGAAAAGTGGGAAAGAGTACCTAATTGGTGCATGTGTGGTTGTAGAAACAGATTGTCTACCACTTCTTGGGATGATTACAAGCTGCTCAACACCAGACATTGCTATGTTGTGGTGGATTGCCTACATTAAGTCCTTAAATCCCGAGTTTAAGCACATTGCAGGTAAAGACAATACAGTGGCAGATATGCTATCAAGGGCAAGGTATGAAGATGAGTCACAAATGATTGATGAGGGAGATGATGTAGGCACAAAATTCTATTCTATCTCTCATGTCAAAGGTAACAATGTCTGAATGACTAATTCACTTGAATTGTTCTTGAAAGATCTTTATGAAGGTGATTGGCTTTCTATTGGAAGGTACTTGAGTACTCTAACAAAACAGGATGATTGGTCTGAACAAGAATTCAAGAGGATACGCAGGAAAGCATATGGGTACTTTTTAAGGGATGGTTACTTGTGGAAGCATCCTAAACAAAAGGGTGCTACACCACAACGGGTTATATGTAAAAAAGAGACTCAAGTAAAGCTCATGCAAGAGTTTCATGAGAGTCTATGGGCTAGACACAGGGGTGTGTGGGCAACCTTCTCCAAGTTGAAAGAAAAATACTGGTGGAAGGGTATGTATAAAGATGTATCTCAGTTTGTAGAGTCATGTGTAACTTGTCAAATGTATTCAAATGTTCGACATCATGATGGATTGCACCCTACATATCCACTAGCCATGCACTATAAATGGGTTGTGGATCTAGTCACGATGCCTTTAGGACTCTGGCAGATGAGATACTTGGTTCTTGCACGAGAGGACCTAACTAACCAGGTTGAAGGAAGAGCATTAAGAGTTAAGACCACAGAAGCTGTGTGCAAATTCCTTCTTGATGAGGTGATTTGCCGTTATGGTTGTGTGGGAAAAATCACTGCAGATCGAGGTGAACTGGATGCCGAAGAAGCAAGGGAGTTCTTTTCTAGATTAGGGATCAAGCTTTCTCTTACTACAGCTTACAACCCTGAAGGAAATGGAAAGAGTGAAAGAGGGCATCCTCCTATCATCAAAGCTTTGGCCAAGGCTTGCGAAGGAAGAGTTGGTGAGTGGCCAAAATTGTTACCATATGCTTTATGGGCTGATCGTACAACACATAGCTCAGTAACTAGCTACATGCCTGCGGAGCTAATGCATGGTCAAAAGCCAGTGATGCCGATTGAGGATACAATTCCCACATGGAATGTACTACCTTGGCAAGAGGGGCTTAGTAGGGAAGATCTCCTTGCACTGCGTATAAGGCAGCTAGAGAGAAGACCTGGAGACATTAAAGCTACAAAAGAACGACTCAAAAATGCAAGGTTGAAAAACAAGGACTATTTTGATAAGCGACATCGACTCAGGAGCAAAGCAATTGACAAAGGTGACTGGGTTTTAGTGTATAATAGTAGCCTTGATAACCAGCACACAGTCATGCGTAAGTTCTCAATAAGATGGTTTGGACCGTATGTTGTAAAGCATGTGCATGAAAATGCTACTTACAGCTTGTCTGAACTAGATGGTACAGAAGTAAAGATTCCCATTGCAGGAAAAAGGATTAAAATAATTAAGAGAAGAACAGACAATGATCTAGAAGATATGGATGAGGAAGAAGAGAAAAACACAGCTGAAGATCAAAGTGAACATGAAGCTCTGGAATCATCCAGTGAAGAAGAAGACAAGGAAGATGTACACGAGGTCTAATCTTACAAAGAGACAATGTGGCACATACCGGAGGATGTGCAGGTTTAGAGGGGGTGGATGTTGTGCAGTGACATGTACATAGTGGGAATGCATGCTACAAGATCTATCTTGTATTTTTTTAGATACATAATTATATTTCCTATAGTGTACGTATGCATATTTAAGTATAATAATAAGCCTTCTATCTCATCCTATTATTTTTCTCAAGGGTAACATATCCTTACTTTACCATCAGAAAATACTATGGGAAAAGCATCAATAGCTCCGCCTCTTTAACTTGGGGCAAAAAGCATTGATTCTTTATTTCTACTATTTAATTATCATCTCACACCCTAGCTAGATCCTATATCTAGGGTAAACTCCAATATATATATATATTCTATGTATTTTTTATACTTTTCTTATATTTCTTTTTAAATAGCTACTAGGAGAGAATCAAATCCTAGTGGGACACTAGGTGGCATGATTTCAAAGATACACTTATTTTAATGCATTATTGCAAGCATGATTACAAAACTTTGTCAATGAGCAATGTCATGCTTTCATATGGCATGAGGTGTCCTTTGGAATTAAATGAAAGTCTAGGCTAAGGAGACCACATGAAGACTTTTGCTGCCATAAATGGACCCTATTTTGATGAATTTTTTACACAAGGTTCCAATCCGAATTGGAAAACAATTTTAGAATGAAAATCGTAGCTAATGAGCTGAAGTTTTTGCCCATATGTTTACTTTTTTATTTGGAGCCACGGTTGAGGAGATATGATCAACATACTGGACCCCAGTCTGCCCACATCATGCAGGGGCAGCTCATTTCCAACTTTTCCAATTCCTATTCACACTGGCTCCTCTCTTCTTGTGTAAACCCTTGGGGGTTCCCTTCACCTATAAAAGGGGACCACTTATTCCTTGGAAGGAACTCAAGCATTCAAGCCATTGATGAGAGGAATTCTTGAGGGAGTGAGTAGTAATGCATAATTGTACTTAGCCATTAACAGAAGCCCAAGCCTACACTTTCTCCTAGAGGGAGACTAGCCATTCTTGCAACAAGCTAACCTTGGAAGATCAACTCTAATCAAAGAAGGTTTTGCACTTGGTGTATCAATCAAAGTGGAATTATCCACTCTTCTTCTCTCTCCCATCATTAATGGTGCCGAAGGGTTTCAAGTAAGATGTGTTCTACATTGATGTTTTCTTGATTTCTTGTTGTTTTCATTTTCATCTCTAATCTAACATATATAGATATCTAATATCATCTCCTTAACCAAATCTATCTCTCTCACTCTTAGTAATTCAGCCTCTCTATAAATTCTAGGTTCTCTTTGCTACAGGTACATCTCTCCCCGCAGTATCCTTATTGCCTACGGGCAAGAATAGGGCTTGGGAGGGAAACTCTCTTCTCTTCTCTTCCCTTCTCTTCTCTCATATCTACATTTCTCACATACTATCCTAGATGAATAACCCACATGATGATAATTTCTATCGCTTTCACTCTGTACGATCCATTAGAATTAATGTATGGATTAGCCGTAAAATACACTTTCAACAACGTATAGTGTTTCTCTTTGGCCCAGAAAGGCTCAATGAAATACTTCTATCACCGGATCCCATTATACTACCTCTCATAGACTATAACTTTTCTTTTGACGTAAGCGTAGTTATCTTGCTATGAACCAAGAAGTTTTGTACACACAATTAATCCCAATCACTAGACAAAATATATATATTATGGTAAGCACAAAACTACAATTCCAAAGAACAATTCGTAGCCTATTTGGTTATCCAAGATTGAATGGCATTAATTCATCGATTAACCCTTTCATACTACCCATGATACGATATGACCATAACCTTGATGTTTTCATCGTTGTGTTATTTTGACATTTTCTTTTGTGTTCTTTCTTTGTGCGTGTGAGTGCAAGAGAGAAAGAGTGGGTCTTCTTTGATTGCACTTCTTTCCAAATCCTAGTCTTCATGGCATCCATGGTTTAACTCCTTCATATAGTTTTTATTGATTTCTCTCACAAACTCTCACAGCCATAAGCCCGGTGCTTTCCTGGCAAGACCGCAAATTTCTCGACAACGTCCAAAGATGTGAGAGACGTCACCCAAAAAAGGCAGGGTAAAGGAGACGTTAATAGTAAAAGAGTCCTCAAAATAGAGTGGCGTGAGACGTAAGATTGACGGGCACAATACGAATAGCAAAAAGCTAAATCTTCTCGAAGAAGTTAACGCCAAAATAAGAAAAACGATCGCGGACGCTTCACGAAGAAGTAGGACGAAGAAAGCTGCGTGAAGCTCAATTGCAGTAAAAACAACATAACTTTCTGTTGCGAACTCCGATTGACGCAAACCTAGAGCTCAAATCGAAGAGCTCGAGGAGACGAACAAGTTTTAGATGAAAAGTGCCATTGCGCTTTTCCCCTTTCTCCAAATTTTGAGCAGAACACCCCGAAAAATTGAGATGAAGTTCAGGGTGTCATCAACAAGAAAACGTAATCAACGATTAGATTGATTAGAAACAAACGCCACACAAAACACTAATCATATTCTTCTTAACACAAAACAACCACAGTTAACAAGAATCAATGCTCAAAAATAAAATTTGTATCAATTTTGAATCTTACATGCGAATCGCATACACATACTGTTTTGTCACCATGAATTGAATCGGCGCGTGATCGTTACCGCTCTGATACCATGTTGAGATGTAGAGAGAAAGAGAGAAAGACGAGACAAGAGACACACCATGTACGCTCCCAAAGATTGATTCATATTGAGGACAAGATACAAATATATAGGTGAGACCAAGTTGAGTAGAGTGAGCCATATATAGCTCCAACAGTTGGCAACCAAAAAGTTCCAACAGGTTAAGGATTTTCTCCAAGACCACATGAATATGCTGAAACTCGCTCTTGAGAATGTCCAACAAGCGCAGGATCGATATAAGAAGTACGTTGATGAGAAACGTCGGCAAGTTACCTTCGAGGAAGGGGAGAAAGTATTTTTACATCCAAAAAGTCTAAAAACTGGGCCAACACCTAAATTATCTCCCCGATATTGTGGGCCTTTCAAAATATTCAAGCGAGTAGGTGATCGTTCCTACAAATTATTGCTACCTACACATTCTCGTATTCATCCGGTGTTTCATGTAAGCCGTTTACATAAGCGGTTACATGGGGATGACAATGTCATTGACCAATAGATTTTGGTTGATTTTGCTGAACCTCCTACCTTACCACATGAACCTGAACGTATTCTTGACTATCATGAGTTATGTACACTCATCATGTACGTTAATAGCCTTAATCAAGTGGAAAGATCGACCTGAGGAAGGTGCTACTTGGGAAAACATTAGTGTTCTTAAGAAGAAGTTCCCCACTTTTGTTTTTGAGGACGAAAATTCTTCTTTAAGGGGGGGGTAATGTAAGGACAATGGCAGGGCCGGACTAGACAAGGGCAAGGCCAGACTAGGAAGTGTGGAAAGGGAGTCCAACTAAGAAAAAGGGCTAGGAGCCATGCTATACAGTGGGTTGTTGGGAGGTGAACTTCTGGGTTCTAGTTCCCCTTGTCTAACAAAATGCATTCAGTTATTCCACATACAAGAAGGCAACAAGTCAAGCATTGACAACAGGAATAGCAACAATCAAAGGATGCAACAGGAACCCAACACCGATATTGGGAGTAGTCAACTTGAACATGATAGTACATGGATGTTCATGTCCTCATCAGTTTGTATGCTTACCTGATGAACACATGAATGAGACGATGATTCTTGGAATTCCCTGGATGGCAGTACCAGATTGGGATACAGATAAGGTCAAGCTATCGCCTAAATGTGGGTAACTTATTGTTCCAATTGCACCAAGCAAGGAAGAATGGAAAGGAAGAAATCAGCAGACCAAACCACAAAGTAATCAATCTTCTCCATCCTCTCGACAAGCAAAGGCTACAAGTAGCATGCAAGGAGCTAGGAAAATTTGGGTACCAAAAGCACAACTTAAGGACAAGCCAACTCAAATCTGGGTGCCCAAAACAATACCGACAAAACCAAAGACGGTTCCAAGGGTCAAAACACAGAGACGAGCTTCTCCAAGCAAGGAACCTAACTTGAAATGGATTTGGCAAAAAAGGAGCACTTATCTTCTCCACAAACTGTAAAACCAATCAAGCAATGGAGAGTTAAGTCTCAAAAGACTCCACCACACCATTCCACACCAAGCAAACCAACCTACCAATGGAGAGAAAAAGCTCGACAACAGTCAAAAGTGCTACAAACAGCTCAGGCAATCAGTGTGTTGAAGCATCTGAATGGTATAATCAAACAAAGAGCACACAAGCTACAAGATTTGCTCTTTGGAAGACAACATCAGAAATTAAAGCCTCGACATCAGAAACCCTTGAGTTAATTACTCAAGACCCAACTCTTGCACAACATAGTGGTTTGAATTGCATTGATCTTCAAAGCATGGTGGAGCCAACCACGGCTATGCATAAGACACGATTGTTCAACCCATCACACAGTCGTCCGAGAGTACGCCATCTAGGAGGGGTGAAAAGGCACTAAGTGATTAAGGGTAATTAATGTTTGAAGAGGGAGGAAAAAAGTTTGATGTTAACGTGTGATTTTTTGCAAAATTAACTAATAATTCCCTTATAATTCATCATCAAGGAAAAATTCAATGATAATATCTTCCCGATGAGTGTAAATAGTGTATATACTATCAGAAAATCATCAAAAAAGAGTCCTTTTGGGTTATTTTTTATGATTTTTCTTGATAAGGAGACTTTAAAATGGAGAAATCCAACAAAAAACAATAAAGCTATGTTTTTCAATGAACTTTCTTAATTATTGGATTTCACTTTGCTTTTTTAGCGCATTTTGTTATTTTCTTTGATTTTTTCAATAAACATTTCAAAATTTAATAATAAATAGCAAGGGAGCTCAGATGGAAAAACTAAAGACACAATGCTGATCAGAAAGACAAGGTGAAAAAGCACAAAAATTTTCAATGAAATCAGAAGATGGAAACGGGAAGCCTAAATTAGGCGGCCAGACCTACTTTTGTAGAATTCTTGAGCTACAGGAATCCGATCGGGAAAATTTTTGAGACTAACATAGATTTCATGGCCTAGTAGGACTAACAAGGTAATCTGGGGAAAAATGGTTTGGGAAGTCCCGTTATAGATATCCCAGGTAGGCTAAAACCACCTCATTTCCACTTGTGGCCTTTGTAGAGAGAGCTTTTCGACCTCTTTCTCGTGTATTTTTCGGAATCTACAGTCGCTCGTTTTCAGTGCCATCTCACACGAGACATGAGGGGTAAGTTCTTTACTCATCAATGATCCATTTTGTACGGCCGGAAGCTAGTCTAAACCCCTAGAAAAAACCCTAGAATCCAGGAAGTTCACAAAGACCTACGACCAAAAACTGACCATAGCGGCCTGTCAGCTCGACCAAATCAGATGGGATTTGAATTGTAGCATGCCCTAACATAATAGAACCTTTCTATATCATCAGTTGACCATTCGATAGGGGTCGAGGGAGTCCCCAGTAGAAAAGCTAGGTTTTTGGCAGATGTCAAAATTTGGTTCCGACTCCATAGACAGCTTGCCTACAAGGTTTATATACAATGTATATGATTGGTCTCGTGAAATCAATCAATCAAAGCCCTCAAAAAGCAGAAAATAGTTTGAAGGCTATAAAAGCATCAAATTCGACATATGAGGTCAAACTGACTCCAAATGAGCCAAAATTGAATGAGTTGCTTCATGACTATGTTGCGGACAAGTCCAAAGCCTCACAAGTAACAAACCAACTCAACATGCAGTGTAGTCATAGAAATCAGATAATTCAGAGTCGATAAAGCATAAAGTGATGCCGATAAGACCAAACTTGACAAAATTCAATTTAGGACTTGTTTTATAGAATGTGTTTAGGTCAAAATTTTTAAGTTTTGCAAGAAAATTGTGACTGTTGTAAATAATCGTGATTATTTACTTTTGTACTATTTTGCTTAAAAATTGCATCATCACCTCACCTATCATGTATACACACCTATTACATGCCAAAAATCAAGTATGAGCCAAAATGAGCACCTATAACTTGGAAAATTACCAAAAAATACAAAGAAGTCTTTGCAAGCCAAATTTTTGAGTTATGGACCACTTTTTTTGATCCAAATCACCTCATGTCACATACACAAAGTCTATACAATGGGATTTGAATTGTAGCATGCCCTAACATAATAGAACCTTTCTATATCATCAGTTGACCATTCGACAGGGGTCGAGGGAGTCCCCAGTAGAAAAGCTAGGTTTTTGGCAGATGCCAAAATTTGGTTTTGACTCCATGAACAGCTTGCCTACGAGGTTTATATACAATGTATATGCTTGGTCACGTGAAATCAATCAATCAAAGCCCTCAAAAAGCAAAAAACAGCTTGAAGGCTATAAAAGCATCAAATTCGACATATGAGGTCAAACTGACTCCAAATGAGCCAAAATTGAATGAGTTGCTTCACGACTATGTTGCAGACAAGTCCAAAGCCTCACAAGTAACAAACCAACTCAACATGCAGTGTAGTCATAGAAATCAGAGAATTCAGAGTCGATAAAGCATAAAGTGATGCCGATAAGACCAAACTTGACGAAATTCAATTTAGGACTCGTTTTAGGTGTATAGAATGTGTTTAGGTCAAAATTTTTAAGTTTTGCAAGAAAATTATGATTGTTGTAAATAATCGTGATTACTAACCTTTGTACTATTTTACTTGAAAATTGCATCATCACCTCACCTATCATGTATACACACCTATTACATGCCAAAAATCAAGTATGAGCCAAAATGAGCACCTATAACTTGGAAAATTACCAAAAAACGCAAAGAAGTCTTTGCAAGCCAAATTTTTGAGTTATGGACCACTTTTTTTGATCCAAATCACCTCATGTCATATACACAAAGTTGTATTGGCTTTACTGGAGGAAGCCTGCCTAAAGGTGTCTTTTTGGATTGTGGGGTTTAAACCCATCTTTGCTGATTAATGGGAGTGATGTTCAATAGAGTATCCACCGAAGAAAGCGTAAATCTAGGCAATTCCTTGCACACTATTTCGAAAGAAGTCGCAGACACTTTTTCTGATTCGTCGTCTAAAATGTCTTCTTATTCGCCTCACTCAGAAACCGGAATGTCAATGCACTATAAGCATATACTCACCTTTTATAAGACTAATCTCTATGGAGCTCAGGTTCACCTGGATCCTAATGAAGAGTACGCTATTCGCATTGATGACCATGGTATTGAGCTCGAAGAAGAAATCAGGGAAAACAAACAAGGAAAAATGTACATTGATCAAAATGGAACTCGGTATTTACAAGGTGGAAAACCTGACATGATAGACAAATGGGGGTTAGAAATAAACACCATAATCCCAGATATGTCAATGAAAGAAATACCACTAACTTTAGAGTTTGAGGGATACGATCAAGTAGATTTGAAGCCTTTGAAACGGCTTAGTACGGATAATCCTAAGATAAGAGTCTATTGTTGGGAGGATAAAAATGTAAAAGATCTTTTGTGGACTTCGCATGCCAAATCAAGACAAACGGCCATGAAGATCATCTATATCTTCAAGATCAAGGATAAGGGATCCTATTTAGGGATTGTTATAACAAAAACTTTGTTATGATGACTCTTGAGGAGGTAGAACAAACCAAATACCAAGGATATTCCATAAGGGATTGGATATTGGGACAAGGACCAGAAACCATTCCAAGAGATGGACACCGAGAGAGATCATCTGAGAGTAATGTTAAGAAACCAGAAACCACCTCATCACGAAGAAAACTAGGTGACACTAAGGCCACTCCAGGGCTACATGAGTCACTATTTCCAACAAACTGGGTTGAAGGACTCGGAACAGGACCAACTGCTAGGAGATCGGGAGTTGAACCAAACAAACGCGTCAGACCAGGTGATTCTCAAAAATGGATCAGAAAATACAGTGGATCAGGGGATCGGTACGACCACTTAGCCAGCTTTAAGCAAGTGCTAAGAGCAAAATGGATATTTGATTTCCATACTCAATTCGAGGGGTTTGAAATGACATTAGAAGGAAAAGCATTGACATTGTTCCAAAACATTTCACCAAGGTCAATCATGGACTTGAACAATTTAGATCAAGATTTGTAGTTGCTTGTTCCAAAAATGGGATCAACACAACACGGTAGCTCAAATCTACAACTTCAAACACATGGTGAGTCTGTTAGGGATTGTGCAACGCAAATGAAGCAATACATTGCCAGATGCCCAGAGCTAGAGTTACCTGCAGAAGAATGACTAGTATCATTGTTTCTAGAGGGACTGCTAAACAAAAAAATTCATGCTATACTCTATAGCAAGAAGCATACAACCCTAGAAGCGTGTGTGTCAGATGCAATTGACTTAGGAGACAATTGTGATATTTTCAACGAAGAAGATATCCCTAAGAATAACCAAAGTGAGAAAACAGCATCCACAAAACCAGCACAAGTGGGAACAGCTCTGCTGTAGCACCACTTTCAGCCATAGTCGAAGATATGCTCAAAAGGATGAACGAAATGATGAACAACATGCAAAAAGCACCCATGAGGGGACCAGAACAAGGGATACCTCAACAGGGACAACCAATTAGGCCACAAAAATGGTGTGAAATTGAGGGTAAATGGACCAACCATGAGACCCATGAGTGCTACTTCCGACCAAAATATGATGGGAATGTTCAGTACGTGCCCATGAGGCCACAAGGAAAACCCATGTACAGATATCAGTCTAATATGGCCCAAGCTCAAACACCACCGATGGGTATGGAAAGACCTCAACCTGTGTTGGGTCAACAACCTCCATATCCAGGACATAATGCAGTGCCTATAAAGTACATGCATTCTGAAGGAGTCATAGATGAACAAGCACTAGTGCCTGTTACACCTTATGCTGAGCCTAGTCCATCTACAGTAATGGTAGAGGGAGATTGGTATAATTCACATCCACCGCCAATGGAGGAACCTGTGACTTATGCTCCACCAGAGCTGGCACCAATATATTATGGTAAGATCCATGATTAAGCCAAGAACGGGAAATTGTCACAACTGTGGTGCACATGATCATTGGGAAAATGAATGCCCAGAGCCTGACAAAAACCTCAAGCCGATTGAAGCTTATTGCATACAATGGTGCAAAAAGGGAGGACACTTTCTGGAAGATTGTCCTAAAAATCTTTAAACAAGGGTAAAACAGTAGTAAACGTAGTCCAAGTGATACCTAGTATCTCTTCTGAGAGTGAACCGATTGTTCCAATCAAGGTAATCACTAGAGCCCAGGTCAAGAAAAAGAAACACAACTCTTCTGATGATTTGGAAAATACGAAAGCTGCCTCTCAAAAGACCAAAAGATGCAGAAGCAAAAGGTATGAATTTAGATGACAGAAACAACAAGCTGAAATCAAGAAGAAAGCAAAACAGCTATTCCAGAAAAATGTAATAGAGACTAGAAGCGAAATCCAAGAAACAACCGCGAAATATGGAGGATCAATTTTGGTTGATAAAGTTTTTGAGCCTATTACTACAGCCTTGGAAGCTTACCAAGCAGGACTAAAAGCAGTCCAAAACATGGAAAACAAATGGAAAAACTATCCTTCTCCAAACATGGAAGTAGCTAAGCTTGAATCTTATCAAATTTTGGTAAGAATCATGTAAGAAATGCTAGAAAAACAAAAACCCAAGCTTGAAAGTATCGCAAAACCTAAGTATTGCAAAAGTATCCGATGTGGTGGTAGAACCCCACCTGGAAACAAAAGAACCAAAACTTATAGTGATGGACAGTAAAGATGCCTTTGATGGAATTCCATTCGTAGAGGAAGACTGACCAGGACACTTATGGGAAAAAAATAGAGAGATCAATCATGGGAGCCTCACTCTAAAGTCATCTCCTATAGAGGAAGTTTGGTTAGACAACCTACCACCTGATATGGACATGGATGTACAATCCTTGTATGAGGATTCCGGATCTGGAGCTTCAGGAATGTCAAAACCATTGACCTTGAAAACATTACCCTCTTACTTGGGCAATAATGAAGATAAATCCATAGTGTGTAAGACCACTCAAGTAAAAAGAGCCGAACAGACCCTAGAAGTAGACAACATTCATTCAATCATGTCTACACCCATCAAATGCACTCTTACTTTGGGAGGAGTGTTAAAACTCAGACCATATTTATGGAATGATCTACAGAAAACCCTAGAGAAGGTGGGGATAATGGGGCTGATCTCAAAAAATTGAAAAGTTTGGAAAACAAAATGGATAACAAAGAGATTCTATCTGTTCCAATGAACAAAGTCGGAGAATATTACAAAGGGGAAGAAGAAAACACAACCCTTCCAATGAAATATAATGACATTGAAACCATGGCAATACTAGATAGTGGAGCAGGCATAGCCATAGCCACGAAAACAATATGGGAATCTTGGGGACAACCAGCCATTAGACAAACTCGAATGAAATTGTCATTAAATCTAATATCTAACCAAACCAAATGATTTTCTCATATTAAATTGATCACTTAATGTGGGAGAATAAACGGGAACAAGTATTAAGATATAGATATGCGCTTATAGATCTATCTCAACACGGGGCCAATAGTAAAGGGGCCCAGATGGGAGATGGTCTATCAAGAGCAAGGCTAACCAATGGCGCATAAGACCTTAGGGTTAGCTTCATTAAAGACCTCCAATAATGTGTGTAAAAGTCCTTTGACCTTAGGTAAGCTAGGGCTGAGCTTGAGGTGGGAACCTGGCCCAACCACGAGGTGCTTGACCTGCTTGAGGTGCTTTTCGTGCTTGAGGTGTTTGTCCTGCTTGAGGTGCTTGACTTACTCCATGCTTGAGGTGCTTGACTTGCCGCTTGATTAAGGTGCTTGAGGTGCCTTGACATGCTTGCCTGAGATGCTTGTGGGAATAACCCCTAGTCCAAGTGCTTTGTCATGCTTGATGACTAAGGTGCTTGAGCTCCTAAAGTCAAAAACATCCCTACAAGAGGGGGGGCGAGCCCTTTTCCTAGGGATTAGAGAGAGAACACACACTCACACTCACAAGGGAAGCACCAGCTTGAAGAGGCAGCAAGGACACATGTCAGGTCCCTACCCATGTTACCTTCATGTGTTGCTTGAAGCCTATTGGCTAGGCTTCAAAGGGGTCCAATGATAAATTACTTGAATTATCTAATTTTTTTTGCATTTATCAAGTCCTCTCTCTCAAAGGGGAAAGAGGGACACTTGTCCCAAGGCTACCCATGTTGCTTGTAATGGCTCCTGCTTGTGATTGGCTAGGCCTGAAGGGGTCCAATGAGCTTCAAGCATGAGCTAGAAGGGGGGGTCGACCCAAGCAAGCTAGGGGGGTGCTTAGGGAGTATAATCACCCACACACACTCACAAGCACTCTTATTGTGTACTATGCAAAGTGCAAGAGCTACCTCTCCTTCTCCAAGCAAGTAGAGGTTGAGAGCCTACACCAACACTCTTGGCTATGGAGTGCAAATCCAACCAAGAGCCATGCTTCAATGCTTAAGCTTGCCATCTCCTTCTTCTTCATTACTATGCTATTATGTATGCTAGCAACAAGAGTATGATAAGTGAGGAACTAATTCTTTCTCCTACGAAATGTTTCTTCTTCCTCTTTCCTACCCTCATTCCCTGCTAGCTCTCTCCACCTTCGAAGGTGTTTGAGGTCTTGGGACTGAGGCTTGGTATAGTTAAAGCTTTCTTCAAGTTTAGGTTATGCTATGATGGTGATGCATGAAGCTTTCCATCTTCATTGCTTCACCTAGGTCACAAGGAACACAAAGAATGTATTGTAACAAGTCTCTTTTTATGGGAGAAATCATAATACAAATGCCTATTGCAGGGGGGACCGGCTCCACATAAATCCGGTCCTCAACTGTTGTCATGTTCTCTAAATTCTCTCTCTTGCAAAAGTATTGTCTATGCCAAGTTAACTAATTGCTATGATTATGTTGCTATCTTCAATTATGTCAACCCGCTATGCTCACAAAATCATTTCTTGAAAGTACTCTCATTAAATTCCGCTACTCTCAAATTGAATAGGCAAATTCCATTACATTGGTATCAGAGCATTTGGTTTCTCTTTTCTTGCTTAAGAAGAGAGGTCCTTAAGTAGCCTATAAATGGTTGATGTTGTTAATTATAATAGGGTAAGTGGAATTGGGATCTATTATCGGTTTTGTTGAGCCCACTATGTGGGGGATGGTGCACACCTCGGGAGCTTTGGACTTAATAATGGAGTCTTTCTAGACTTGCCTACGGCTTTACCATTATTGAGCCATAAGAAATCCGAAAGGAGCTAACCCTTGGCAACTCTGCTATGTTAGACCTACTCCTCTACTCTCTATAATTAACCACTTTGAGCCGTGGGTGTAGATACTTAAGAGCCGATTTTCAAAGGCTAAGAGAAGTGGCAACTACAGTTTTGAACTGCCAAAGCATACACTAAGTATAAACATAAATTTTGTTAACATGGCTGACAATAATCAAGAGAGTAGAATGAACATTGATAGCTTTGATTTTGCACATGAAGGTGCTAATGATGATGCTCCCATGTTTGTGAATTATCTCGTCACTAGGTTGCAACAAGCTATGGGCAACCCTATTTTGCAAGCCGAAGTTACTCAACAACTTCGTGCTTATGGAATTTCCCTTCCTCTCCTAGAGGAGAGAGAGCTTAGGAGGCCTCTTGAAGAGACCCCCAAAAGAAGACTCTCTCCCATTCGAGAGGAGGAATCCAAAGAGAAAGAAAGCAATGAAAGTCTAAGTTCTTCTGAAGAGGTGGCTCCACGAAGACGGCGGTCTAAACGATCGCCTACTCCTCCCAAGAGGAAAAGAGCAACCTATAGTCCTTCTCCTCATCACTCTGAAAGGAAAGAGAGGAAACAAAGGAAGAAAAGGGCTAGGAAGAGGTCACCCTCTTCTCCTTCTTCTTCACCTTCCACCTCTTCCGATGAAAGTTATGGCTATTCTCCTAGAGAATACAAGAGGGGAGGACATCGCAAATCATTTCCTGCATGGCCAAGGTCACAAAAGCTAAAGAAGTTCAAGGAGGAAGGAAAGAGTATCTCTTTTATCACCGACAATGGCACCTTTGGTGCTACCGACAAAGTGTTGGCCTTCATCCAGCAATTTGATGCGGCCTTTGGGGACGAGGGCTTCACAGAGTCCTCCAAGCTACGCCATGTATCTATGCACTTCCAAAAATCAGCTCATCAATGGTGGGCTAGCCTTCGTGGCAATGGAGAAGCCCCAAAGACATGGAAAACTCTACGAGTTTCCATCATGAAGCAATTTCTTCCAAGCGATACTAAAGATAAAGTTCTTACCGAATGGCGCGGCTTGAAGCCTCTCTCTCATGAGTCTATCAACAAGTATGTAGACAAGTTTTGGGATTTACATCTCAAAGCTACTTTCTTTCAAAAGATAGACTTTGCCGAGCAAAGACAACAATTCTGTGCGGGATTACCTGAAGAGATGGCCGAATACATCAACTCTCAACGGCCCGGTACTATTACCGAAGTAATCCATCACACCATGGTTGCTTCACGCATCAATTTCCATCAAGGGGCTAGACGTAATGTCAAGCCCATGGAAAACAAAGATAAAAATGATGCAAAGGGGAAATCCAATGCTCAAAATAATTCCCAAGGTACTTCCAACAACAACAATCGGTCCAAGGAGAAGGGAGTTTACAAAGGTAAAAACAAACTCTCTCTTGAAGAGCTTGAAGCTTTTCGCAAGGACCATAAGTGTTTCAAGTGTGGGGAGCAAGGACATGGCTATCGTTCTTGCCCCAAGAAGAATACTCGCAATGAGACTCCTAGGGATTCCACCATAGAAGCTCCAAAAGAGGATGCTCATTGCAAAGGATCATCACTTTCCTATGCGTGGGGAAAGGTAAGAGAGCATGATGCCTTCATCTTGTTTGACCCAGGCTCTACTCTCAACTTCATATCAATAGAGTTGGCCACCAAGTTGGGCATTCAAGCTTTTGAGATGGGAGATATAGTAACAGCTGATGCAGCTTTCAAGGGACAACAAGCCTCCGTTACTCCCTTGATTGGGAAGTTGAGGCTTCATGTCCAAAGCTATGTCGACAAAGAAGACTTCTTCATCTCTCCTCTCCAACATCAGGATGTTATCCTAGGGGCACCATGCTTTGATCGCATGGCTGCCAACATGAAGTTCCCTGAAAGGAGAATTTACTTCACCTACAAGGGAAAGAACATGTATATAGATGCTAGTGAGCGTGGTCGCACTATTCCACTTGTAAATCCTCTTTCTTTTGATAAATCAATGAAGAGCTCAGTTTCTGTGTACATGATTTATGTCAAAGAGTCTCTAAAAGCTAATAATGTTTCATCAAATGAAAATGATAGGAATCAAGAAGAGTTAGACTTGTCTACTTTTCTAAAAGGATTCCAAGATGTGTTCATCGATGATATCCCTATGGACCTACCTCCAAAACGAGGGGATGATGACCATCGTATTGAGCTCCTTCCAAGAAGCTCACCGCCTAACAAACCTCCTTATCGAGTTTCACAAGCTCAACAAGAGGAGATTATGAGGCAAGTACAGGAATTGGTAGACAAAGGGATGGTGAGGCCTAGTTCCTCTCCCTTTTGTTCTCCAATCCTTTTAGTGCAAAAGAAAGATGGTACATACCGTATGTGTGTGGACTATCGAGCACTAAACCATATCACTATCAAAAACAGATTTCCCGTGCCTCGGGTAGAAGATCTGTTTGATAAGCTACAAGGCTCTACCTACTTCAGTAGGATTGACCTTAAGAGTGGCTATCATCAAATAAGGATAGTGGATGAAGATATCCTAAAGACCGCGTTTCGCACAACATTTGGTCTTTATGAATATCTAGTCATGCCTTTTGGCTTGACTAATGCACCAGCTACTTTCAATCGTCTCATGGAGAAAATTTTTAGACCATATTGTAAATTCACTGGAGTGTTCTTTGATGATATCATCATCTACTCCAAATCTTTGGAGGAACATAAGCAACATCTCCAAGTGATTTTTCAAGCCTTGAGGGAAAACAAACTTTTTCTCAACCAAAAGAAAAGTGAATTCTTCCTTCAAGAGATTCAATATCTAGGTCATATTATCTCTCACGATGGTATTTGTATGGATCCATCAAAGCTAGAGGTAATAAAATCATGGCCTAACCCAAGGAATCTACATGAGCTAAGAAGCTTTATTGGTATGTGTGCATACTATAGACGCTTCATAGCAAAATTCTCTCAAGTAGCAGGACCACTACACGACTTAACAAAGAAGAACGTTAAGTTTGTATGGACTGCTAAGGAGAAAAATGCTTTTGAAAAACTCAAAGAGAAGCTTACTTCACAACCAGTCCTCGTGCTTCCGGATCTCTCAAAACCATTTGAGGCCCAATGTGATGCTTGTGGTGATTGCCTTGGAGCGGTTTTGCTTCAAGAAGGGCATGCCATAGCATATGAGAGCCGAAGGCTCAATAGTGATGAATGAGTCTTGGGCATTTATGAGAAAGAGCTTTTAGCTGTTCTACATGCCCTAGACACATGGAAGCACTACCTATTGGGGACTCCATTTATCCTACGAACCGACCACCAAAGTCTCAAGTATTTCATGACGCAAACCAAGCTTTCCGACAAACAAATGAGGTGGGCAAATTTTCTTTCGCAGTTTAATTTCCATATTGCTCACATAGCTGGTAAGCACAATCAAGTTGCCGATGCACTTTCATGACGACCAAAAGTTAATGCGGTGTCTATAGCTACTCACAATGATCTATCCTCTATGATAGATGAGTATGCTACTGACCCTGACTTTAGAGACATAATGTCAGCCCTTTCTTTGGGGAAGAAAGAGGAACCATTCACCTTGCAGGATGGTTATCTTCTCCACGGAAATAGGCTATGTGTTACCCATTCCCTTCGTGAGAAGGTTATGTATGAATCCCATGCTCCTCCATATGCAGGGCATAGAGGTATTCAACCTACTCTCCGAGGAGTAGAGACGTATTTCTATTGGCCTACCATGAAAGTGGACATACAAGAGTATGTTTCAAAATGTGTAGTATGCCAAAAGACCAAGTACGATAGAGGGAAGAAACCTGGATTACTCCAGCCATTGCCTATTCCAAATTCACCATGGGAGAGTATATCCATGGATTTCATCTTTGGATTACCCAAGTCTATCCATGGGAATACAGAAATATGGACAATAGTCGACAGGTTTAGCAAGCAAGCACATTTTATTCCTGTCAAAAAGACTATTAAGGCACATCAAATGGCAACTCTCTTCATATCTCAGATTTTCAAGCACCATGGATTACCCACATCCATCGTGTCAGATAGAGATCCTAGAATGACCAGTAATTTCTAGAAAGGTCTCTTTGAAAATCTAGGAACAAGATTGAATTTCTCTTCGGCCTATCACCCACAAACGGATGGCCAAAGTGAGATAGCCAATCTTACGATACTCGATCTACTCAAGACTTATGTTACTGAAGTAGATCAACGCTCACAATGGGAAAAGTATTTACCTCTAGTAGAGTATGCCTACAATAATACTGTACATACTTCTACGGGGAAAGCACCTTTCGAGATCATAGAGGGAAGACCTAAAAGTCCCTTGCACTCAAAGTACATGGGAAGATCTTCGCCGCCGATCAGTATATCCGTGACCTACAAGAATCTTTTCAAAAGATTAGGGAGGCTATAGCCATCTCTCAACAAAGGCAAAAAGCTGCTGTTGATAAGCACAGAAGAGCCTTAATGTTCAAAGAAAATGATTGGGTCTTACTCAAGTTTCCTAAGGCTCGATTAAGGCAAACGACGGGCAAAAATCCTACGGGCCATCAAAAGTATTATGCTAAACTAGCAAAAAGATACTATGGTCCTTTCCAAATCTTGAAGCCCATCAATGAGATGGCTTATCAACTCAAGTTGCCCAACCATTGGCTTATACACAATGCCTTTCATGTAAGCCTACTTAAGCCCTACAAAGGAGAGCCGCCAACTGAACCAATTATTGAAGACCCTCCCGAAGTTGAAGACCAAGAACAAGTGCTACAACCCGAAGCTGTCCTTCGGCATGAAGACAAGGTACTAAGACATGGTAAGATAATCCGACGGTATCTTATTAAGTTCAAAAATTATCCTTTTGAAGATGCTAAATGGATGCAAGGAGTACAACTTAAGGATAGTATGAACCTTGTCAATGCTTACAATGCTACATTAGAGTAAGCAAATGTACAACTCTCTTTTAAATGACTCATGTTTTTGTCTTATAAGACTAATCCTCTTTTTAATTGTGCACAAATTTAACTAGTATGCATGCTTACAATCATGTTTGTGACGACGACGTCTCTCAAACACCAAGTAGAATTCGTCACTCTCCTTTGGGAGAATGAAATGGACTAAAGAGAAGACATGCTTGCGGCAGCTATGTCTCCCAAGCACCAAATGGATTAGTCATCCATCTTGGAAAGATGTCGTAGGGTATAAAAGGGATCCTCTACTCGGTAAGTACGATTGACTAATGACTAAGCCTTTATCTCTTCTACCTCATAGTCGATGACGACTATGATTTCAAGAGAGAGGTAATGTCATAAAATCTAATATCTAACCAACCCAAATGATTTTCTCATACTAAATTGATCACTTAATGTGCGAGAATAAACGGGAACAAGTGTTAAGATATAGATATGTGCTTATAGATCTATCTCAACACAGGGCCAATAGTAAAGGGGCCCAAATGGGAGATGGCCTATCAAGAGCAAGGCTAACCAATGGAGCATAAGACCTTAGGGTTAGCTTCATTGAAGGCCCAAGCTCGAGGTGCTTGACCTGCTTGAGGTGCTTATCGTGCTTGAGGTGTTTGTCCTGCTTGAGGTGCTTGATTAAGGTGCTTGACTTACTCCATGCTTGAGGTGCTTGACTTGCCACTTGATTAAGGTGCTTGACGTGCCTTGACATGCTTGCCTGAGATGCTTGTGGCAATACCCCCTAGTCCAAGTGCTTTGTCATGCTTGATGACTAAGGTGCTTGAGCTTCTAAAGTCAAAAACATCCCTACAAGAGGGGGGGCGAGCCCTTTTCCTAGGGATTAGAGAGAGAACACACACTCACACTCACAAGGGAAGCCCCAGCTTGAAGAGGTAGCAAGGACACATGTCAGGTCCCTACCCATGTTACCTTCATGTGTTGCTTGAAGCCTATTGGCTAGGCTTCAAAGGGGTCCAATGATAAATTACTTGAATTATCTAATTGTTTTTGCATTTATCAAGTCCTCTCTCTCAAAGGATAAAGGGGGACACTTGTCCCAAGGCTACCCATGTTGCTTGTAATGGCTCCTGCTTGTGATTGGCTAGGCCTGAAGGGGTCCAATGAGCTTCAAGCATGAGCTAGAAGGGGGGGTCGACCCAAGCAAGCTAGGGGGGTGCTTAGGGGGTATACTCACCCACACAAACTCACAAGCACTCTCATTGTGTACTATGCAAAGTGCAAGAGCTCCCTCTCCTTCTCCAAGCAAGTAGAGGTTGAGAGCCTACACCAACACTCTTGGCTATGGAGTGCAAATCCAACCAAGAGCCATGCTTCAATGCTTAAGCTTTCCATCTCCTTCTTCTTCATTACTATGCTATTATGTATGCTAGCAACAAGAGTATGATAAGTGAGGAACTAATTCTTTCTCCTACGAAATGTTTCTTCTTCCTCTTTCCTACCCTCATTCCCTGCTAGCTCTCTCCACCTTCGAAGGTGTTTGAGGTCTTGGGACTGAGGCTTGGTATAGTTAAAGCTTTCTTCAAGTTTAGGTTATGCTATGATGGTGATGCATGAAGCTTTCCATCTTCATTGCTTCACCTAGGTCACAAGGAACACAAAGAATGTATTATAACAAGTCTCTTTTTATGGGAGAAATCATAATACAAATGCCTATTGCAGGGGGGACCGGCTCCACATAAATCCGGTCCTCAACTGTTGTCATGTTCTCTAAATTCTCTCTCTTGCAAAAGTATTGTCTATGCCAGGTTAACTAATTGCTATGATTATGTTGCTATCTTCAATTATGTCAACCCGCTATGCTCACAAAATCATTTCTTGAAAGTACTCTCATTAAATTCCGCTACTCTCAAATTGAATAGGCAAATTCCATTACAAAAATTGCAATTGACTGATGGATACATTGAAAGACCCTTAAGACTGCTTGAAAAACTGATAGTCAATTCCTGTGGAATTGAATATCAACACACTTTTGCCATAGTAGACTTTGGAAGAAAACTCAATTACGAAATCATACTGGGAAGACCTTTCATGCGACAGGTACAACTTATCCAAGATGGGGGAAACAACTATCTGTACTTGAAGCAAGTGGGATCTATAACAAGGGTTAATTTAAAGATCACACTTATAGAGATGTCTTGAAAACTTTCGTACAAGAGTTTGACTCGGCCTCTTTGGCTGAAACTAAGATTCCTTCTTGGTTAAACAAAGACACTCCTATTTGGATGTGTGGAGCTTCCGAAAACGGAAGCTTAAAACGAGAGGAATGCACTTTAGAAAGGAATCACACAGACGAAGCCTATGTACCTAAACCCTTTTCGGAACATTCATTTGAGCCATTTGAGTGGACTCAAATTTTAGCGACAATGGATGTATGTGTGAATACGTATATGCCTACTCAATTTTGCAATCAGAATGGCTACGACATAATTCCCATCCAAGTGATTTCAACATGAGGAACCCAAGGACTTGACAAAATCTCAACAAGTCTTTTCATACCTCTACTACGATGCAACAGATGAGTTATATGAACACTCAGCTACCTCAGAATATTTGGAGTCAGAAAAAGAGCATACGAGAGCTAAGTTAATCATGAAAGCAGGGGAGGAAAAGTTTTTTGACTTTCCTAACCAGAAATTGAGAAGACAAAAATGATATAGACAAAAAAGAGACATCAGAAATGTGAAAGATAGACCTATGCCATCAGTCTCTAGTAAAACACAATTTTGGATGCAGATAGATGCAAATGATTGTGTCAAGGACAATATCACTGACATATATCCTTTAAACAAAAATCCAAAAATGTCAAAAACATTGAAAAAAACAAGGAACGATACTCAAGCAAAGCCAAACAAACAGGACAAGGATCCAACCATGACGCGAGTTGAGCGGAAAAAGAAATATCAAGAGTTAAAAAAAGCTCTAAAGGAGATATACACAACCAAAATGGAAACCACGGAAGAGAATGGTAAGGATGCAATGATGTTCCATCCCATTAAAATAAATATACTCTCCAAGATTGAAAAATCATAGTCGAACAACCTGTTAGGAAATTACGAAAACAAGGCGAGTCCTACGAAGGGCCCGAGAACGCGAAAAAGATAAACTTGGTTGAACCAGGGGAAGAACCTAGGCCTGCCTACATTGAAAACGACCTAACAGAGGAAGAAGAAGAGATTTTGCTAAGCTTGCTAAAATAATATCGAGAAATCTTTGCTTGGTCTTACAAGGATCTCAAGGGTGTTGATCTAGAAATCTGTCACATACCATACCCATGAGAGATGATGTGAAACCAAGTAGACAAAGGCCATACACATATAATGAAACATTTACCAGAAAGATCAAAGAAGAGATTGAAAAACTAAAGGAAGCCGAATTCATTTACAAAATCAAACACATAGATTGGGTGTCTCCAATTGTGGTAGTACCCAAAAGAATGGAAAATTACGAGAGTGTGTCAATCTCAAAAAAGTGAATGCAGCTACCATTAGAGATAACTTTCCTCTTCCAATCACTGAGCATGTTTTAGAACGAGTTACAGGGAAAAAAGCTTACAGTTTCTGAGATGCCTTTTGAGATACAATCAACTTTTGGTTGACCCAAAAGATCAGCATAAAACTGCTTTTACAATAGAATGGGATATTTTTTCCTATCGGGTTATGCCCTTTTGGTTAACTAATGCTCCAACCACCTTTCAAAGATTGATGAGCCATGATTTTAAAGATTATCTTAGGAAATTCTTGGAAGTATACATGGATGATCTATGTGTACATTCATCAATTCGAACTGATCATTTTGAACACCTCAAAAAGGTATTCGAAAAATGTAGACTTTATAGGATTTGCTTAAATCCTGAAAAGTGCACATTCATGGGTGGACAAGGAAAACTTCTTGGACATATAGTGTCTAAAAATGGCATCGCTACTAATATTGAAGAAATTCATGTCGTTGCTGATTTGCCTAGACCAACAACGGTCAAGGGGGTTCAAGCCTTCATGGGGAATTGTGGATATTACAGACGGTTCATTTACATGTACGCTATAATTTCAAAAACCATATATAGCTTGATTACACACTTTGAATGGACCAAGGACTGTGAAGAATCCTACATGAAGCTTAAAAAAGCTCTCACCTCAACTCCAATATTGAAAGCACCAGATTGAAATAAGGTATTACACATACATGTAGATGCTTCCCATTTTGCCATAGGTTGTATACTAGCTCAACCAGGAGACGGGAAAATTGACTTTCCTATTTCTTATGCTAGCCGACAATTGAACATGGCAGAAAATAACTACAATACCACTAAAAGAGAAGGATTAGGAATGGTCTAGCTATGTTGTTAAAAAGTATAGATATTACCTATTAGCCAACAAATTTGTGTTCTTTGTAGACCACCAAGCTTTATTGCACTTGGTCAACAAGCCATGCAACATAGGAAGAATAGTGAGATGGTTCATCATTCTTCTGGAATTTGATTTCACTATGGTTGTAAAAAAGAGCACTACATATCAACGAGCTAATCATTTGTCAAGGATTATTTCAAGAGAATCACCTAAAGGGGTAGACGATGATCTTCCAGATGTCTATTTGTTACAATCGGATTAATCGAGCAATCGGCTATGTATCAATTACTAGCAGGTAGGCTATACAAAAGAAATCGAGATGGAATATTGCTCTTATGCGTTAATCTTGAGGAGAAAAACCAGTACCTAAGTCAAACACATATTACTATAGTAGGAATTCACTTTGCGGAAGACCAAATTATGCAAAGAATCTTGAGACTTGGAGTATCTTGGCCGACTATGAGGAGTGATGTTCGATCTTTTGTAAAGGATTATCCTCAATGTCAAAAACAAACACCCATACCTCATGTTACACTGTTTAAAATGTCACCTGTTCCTAAGTGGAGTAACTGTCTGGTTACTTACTTATCAAGCCGAGCATTTCCTGAGGATCTGAGTAAACGTCGTCAAAGAGAAATTGAAACTGAAGCAAGATACTATGCTCTTATTGGGAACCAATTGTATCAAAGAGGTAAAGATCAACATCTGTGTCTTTGTACAAATGAAGTTGAATATATTCCAATTACAGAATAGGCACATGCCGGATTAGCTGGAGGTCACTTTTCTAGTGAAACCACCGCAAGAGAAATCTTGATGGCAGGCATATGGTGGCCAACACTTTTTGCAGATGCCAAGGAATATCTTAGAAGGTGTGATGCTTGTCAACGAGAAAAAATGCCCGGACTAGGCAGTGTGGAAAGGGAGTCCAACTAGGGCAAAGCACTAGGAGCCATTCTATATAGTGGGTGGTTGGGAGGTGGACTCCTAGGTTCTAGTTCCCCTTGTCTAACATTGGTATCAACAGCAAGGTTACTATTTTTGGAAGGAACAGCCGTGGTGTTGGAGAGCCACAAGAATTCTTGCATGCTTTTGCGTATCGGGGTCAAGGAGGCCGTGGAGCTCACCCCCTGTGAGGAGGACGACAGCATGGGCAACACCTCTTGCGAGGTGAAGTGGCCAAAAAAAGCGACCTATACCAAATTGCACACTCTCAGGCTGGACGGCATCACACGACCCTGCTGACCATTTCACGTGCCTGTGCAGCGCCCTTGACCACCATACAAGGCGGTGTCGTGCAGCTCGGCTTCCATGATAAGAAAAAGAGCAGAGAAATGCAATCTAAGATTCTTTGAAGCCTATACATTTAGTGAGCAGTGATCAGGGCTTGATAACAGGCAAAGCTTAATGATTAATGTATGCTAGATGCGGCCTAAAAGGGCCAACAGATGCCTTAATGATGCCAAAAATCATAATGCCCCAAGTGAGCACAAATGGAAGATTATGATCTAGAACTACAATGCTTGAAGTGCTTTACAAGCATATCTTTACAGCTTATCGATTGGAGCTACGGTGAATAAGTTATGGCACTTTGAAGTTTAAGATGATTGCAGATCCGTACCAGATTGGGCAACTACAGCTGAGGTGACAGAAATGAAATGAATACATGACTCGATTGAAGTGCTCACTTTGTGGAGCACGTCGGTCTTTTCAGATCAGTGACCGGAGTTATGGTTGCCAAGATATTGGCCGTTAAAGATTCACCAGGGGCCAGTTCAATCGGCTCGATTGGTGTCTCAGCTGGGAGTTTCAATTCTTTCTTTCGTCCAGGTTTTGGAATGCATGGAGCATTAATTTCATTGAGGAGTATCACGTTCGGAATGTAGTCTCTTGGAATGCAATGATTGCGGGTTAAACCTAACAGAAGCAGGGCCAGGAAGCTGGCTATTCTCAACAAATGCAAAGACGGGATCTCTCCAAATGAAATCACTTACACTTGCATCTAGCATGCTTGTGACAAGGTCCACAACACTAAAATGGGCACAAGACTCTTGATGACAATGTCGGACGAGGGCGGTTGCAGAAAGATGTTGTTAATGGCAATTTTAAGCACTCGGCAACCTTGGCACCTCCCCATTCAGCATACATACCGATTGGTCGAAGCAACTAAGCCTGATAAGGCAAGCTTGGCCTTAAACCAAAGCAAGAGAAAAAAGCAGGAGAAGGCATGCACGGTAAACGAAGTAAGGTAAGAAGCAGGAGGAAGTTACAACTAGAGAATGGCAATTAAGCCGGTCTAAAGCATTGATGATCTAGGTAGTGAACTGAATTGAAGACCGCAGAATCCACCGGGCAATCGAAGCAGATGAAGCGACATGAGGAAATTTCCATCACCGTCATCCGCTACAGATTGAATTAGGATTCTGTTAAGTCTGGTGTTGCTAATGGGCCCGTTAATCTTGTAAATGAGAGCTTAAATTGCTAATTAGCAGCTGATCCAAGTGACGGTGATGTTAACAGCCCGCCTTGGCTAAGGACCAAGTTGTACTCAAGGTAATATTCAATTAATTGATGATTGTGGTGGTTGTCAGAGTTGTCAGTGTCTCTTGTTCTCTCTCTTTCACACCTCCCATAGCCAGAGGCTCGACGCTTTCCCGGCTCACGTAGCAAACACATATCCCTCGACAACGGCGTGAGCAAAAGCTCCCCCCTCGTGCTGTTTGCGGGCTGCCATAGCCGGTGAACAGTTTTTTTTCACACCCGGTGGGCGCCCAACCCATTTGGGGTTAGTGGCTGATGCATGGTTTTTAGGACCCCTTCTAAAGATGCAATAAAGGCACAGTCAGTTGTTGGGGAGATGAGGATACTCTAGTCCAAGGGATCTCGAAAGAGAAGAAAAATCTACTTCACAAGCACCAAAGAGTAAAAAGTGCCATGGACAGAAGATACGTGGGAACGAGCTCTTATGCATGCCTACAACCTATATCTTACAGAATAGACCATTCTAAGTGTGAATTTCTAGTGAAATTTACACGAGGATGTTCGTGTGGACTCACAACACAGCATACTCCGTTTTCACTTTTTTACCGACAGTAAATATTTTTTACCTACAATAAATATTTTTCACCTACATGGTAAATACAAATCACTTTTTACCTACAGTAACTTTTTTTACCCATGGTAAATATTTTTTACTGCACCATAAGTATTTGGTAGGTAACAGTTCACTGTTACTAGAAGCAGTGATTGGGCATCAACAATGCAGTTACAGGAGGAGAAAAGGGGAAAATCTTATGGTAAAGGTGAGTCAACAGGGATAAAGACTTTTGAGTTGAAAAGAGACATGCTGATTTTTTCAAAGAACACATGTCAAAAGAAGCCATGGTTGAGGATTTTTTGAGAATTTGATATTCAGGAGGACCCAGCTGCCACCTGCCCCCCGCAGGTCCCCCCCTGACATGTGCAGAACCTCCACTTTCAACAGCCACCTTACCTGCTCTTAAATGCTGGTCAAGGCCTTATCCCCATGTGTCACAATAAGAAAAATCAGCATTTACCCTCCCCTCTCACATCACTCTAGAGAATATCTTGATGGTGACATATCAAGTGACCTCAATCTGTTGACCACCCTAAGCAAAAAGTAACCCCAATCAGCGGATTTAAGCATGTTTATCCCTAATCCTAAAACCCTCTCAGAAACCTATATAAGGAGGCCTTCTCTCACTCAAAACCAACACTTCACCCACTTCACCAAGCAACGAAGCTATGACGACATTGCTCACAACGAGGAGCTATGGATGGAGCTCTACTCTCTCTCCCTCTCTCTCTCTCCCTCTAGTATGCTACATTACTAGCCCTAAAACCTAAATAAGGAGTCTTCTCTCATGCTCCATGGCCACCATCCTCACCATCATTCTCTAAGGTATTGATGTAGGATCATACCTACTTGCTGGGTTGATTGTTTTTGACAAGGGATTATGCCATCCTTGGCTTGCTTCTATATATCCTTGTTATGTATGATCAGATGCCGTTGTATTGTTAAGCTGATGTCTTGTGTATATATATGCTACATAAGGTCCCTAAGCTTCGTTTCTATGTGTTTTGCCATATGTTTTGATGCCATCATAATGCCAGAAGTCTCACTTGCCTATGTGCACTATGTGTGAGGTCCCTAAACCTCTTAATTTAGGGTGGTGCCCCATTTGTTTTGTTCTTTGCTTGTTTGCATGAGGCGTGGTTTGTGGAGTGTGCACGAGTGCAGAGGCCACCCGATTGCACTGCTCTTTTTTCCGCTATCATTTTTGTGCCCCCACGGAGGAGGGCTACACAGACCTTCAGTCCACAAGCAATGAAGATGTGCAATCTACAACATGGACGAATGGCGTGAGGAGTTTGCAAATTGGAGAACAAAAGAGGAGGAGGCTTTAGAGGCCTTAAAAGCTTTCATCGAGGTCTTGTTACCAGGTTGCAGTGTCATTGAAATTCAAGAAGTAAGTTCTTCTACATGCCTTGTTCATGATCGTCGCCAACGAAGGAGAGTAAGAAGAAGAGCTTGATATACCTCTCCTCTCAACCTATGAGTGCTCCAGAAACCTCCAACGCACACGAGCTTGAAATATTCTTTATCAACATACACGAAGGTACTGTGACACACATTAAGGGAAGAGAAAGCATCACCAGACCTCTCTTTCCTGAGGAGCCGACTAAGAGGAGGAAGATCACCTCTACACCTAAGTGGCCCAAGGCCACAGCGCGTGCTCAAGCGTAAGGTAACATTTGGCTTAATCTCATTAATAAGGGATTACATGACCACTAAAGGCAAGAAAAAGGCTAGTGAGCAACCAACTTCAACCTCCAACTTGCAACCACGACTCTCACCCCTAAATCCTCCTGAAGCAAAGAGGCGAAGGCTAGCCTACAAGATTGCCGCCCGTCTGCGAGTGCTCCCAGTGCACTTTGTGAATCCAAACACCACCAATCCCAAGCCAACCTCCTGTCCGCGTGAAGATCACTTTGGATATTGTCCAAAGTGCTTTGGAGACCGGGTGAAAAGCCTCCCTGCCCTACCTTTGCTGCTAATTTTCAAGAAGTTATCTCAAACTAAGGAAACTATCTTAGTTGATGATGTGCTGCACATTAATGGTGTCACTTTCATTCGTCATGCTGATTATGGTAATAGCATCCAATTGTTGCTTGCTAAAAGGCTCAGCATTGTACAAAGTGTTTCCATCACGTCTTACGTCTTCACAGATGCATCAGGAAGAGTCGAAGTGATCCGAGGTGCTGACCTTCTGTGGCTGATCAGGCTCATTGGTCCCAAGGTGGTGCAACTAAGCTAGGCTCTTGTGTGTAAGTATGGATGCCAGTAATGAGAATGATGATCCCCGCATGTTTCCTTTCCATTTTGTGCGTCATATCCGTGTGAATATTTCTATTGATAGAAAAATCTTTTATCAGCAAAGAATAGCCCTGTTGTTTGGAGCCGAGAGACTTGGGGAAATCTTGCGCTCTCCTCATCCTGTCATTCTACCCTTACTAGACTATTACCATTCCTTTGATGTGTCGATCTTCATCCTATTTTGAGCTAAGTTGTGCTAAAGCTCCAAATTGTAATTACCATACTCTATTTTAAAATAAATTGGAGCTGTTTGTGTAATTGTTTACTCCCTCACTTATGGCCTTCCCTAATTTTTATGGTAAGCCTGGGGAGGTTGCTCCAGACTTTTTGGATAATTTGGAAATGGCCTTTCTGGTATCGAGAAGGGAAGACGAAGCTACTAAGTTAAGGGCCTTTCCTTTGGTCTTGAGGGAAGGTGCAAAATTATGGTATCAAACTTTGGCACCTGAAGAAAGAAGAGACTGGGAGTCCTTAAAGATGGCCTTCATCGAAGAATTTCGCCGCCATGAGCCTCCAGAGGAGATATGGAGACAGCTCTTAGAGCTACGCCAAACATCACCCAATGACTATAGAAGCTATGAAGGAAAGTTTTCCAACCTGTGGGAGAAATGGTGTGCATCACTAGGTGAAGGAGAAAGGGCGCCAGAATGCCTAAAGAAGGATTGTTTCCTGGGAGGGCTTTACCCCATCCTTCGAGAAAAGGTAAAAGGTAAATTCCCAGATACCTTTGATAAAGCTATGACTTATGCAAGGGAGAAGGATAGGAAGTTAAAATTCCAAGCTCAACTACAAGGGGGAATGGAGCCTCCACCGCTAGCTCAACCTACGGCAAGGGTAGTAGCAGGGACAGGAGCAACAGACCAAGAGTCCTCTCAACAAGAATTACTTCAACAAATCACCAATCAACTAGAGAGCCTGTCCATCAATCTGGTTCAAGGTGTAAGGGCTCCCCAGCCAGGAAATGAACGAAATAGACAAGAAGGAAAAAGGCAAGCATGTGAGTAAATTTGCTACAACTGTGGAGAGGTAGGTCACGGCATGTATTATTGCCCCCATCCACGACGCTATCAAGGAAATGGTAATCAAAGACGGCCTCCTCGCCAGCAAGTCACTCCTCCTCGAGCTAGGCCACTAAATGGACAAAATGCACAAGTGGCTCCACCAATCCAAATATTGAGACCCCCTCCTCCACCACCACAAGCACCAGCAGAGATCCCTCCACTACCATCGGGAGGGGAGGACAGGGCTGTCTCTGTCATAAGTCTTGACAATGGTAAGGATAAAGGGAAAGAAAAAATGGAGGAAGCTGTTGCCATGCCAATAAAGAGAGTTAGGAGACAAAGAACTGATGAAATGGAAGCTTTAGAGCCGGATAAAGGGAATGAGGGTTCCTCCCAAGTGATAGGAGACAAGAAAAGGAAGAGTAGGTCAAGGAGGCACATAGGAGTAGAAGACTTTCCACTTGGGGTAGGATCCATACCTTACGACCTGGTAGCAGATGTGAGTAAGCAAGGACCAAAGATTTCATGGCAGCAACTCCTCCACCTTTCCCCAAAGATGCGTAGAATCTGGTCTAAGATGGTCAGCACCAGGAGGGCTAAGGCAAAGTCAGTTGGGTCTATTAGTGCAAGAGGCATGAAGGATATCGTGCCAGTCATTGATGCAGAGATTAAGAGTCAGCGAGTTTCCAATGTGTACGTAGATGGTGGAGCCGAGATTTGTGTTATGACAGAGAAATTAATGCACAGGTTGGGTTTGGAAGTAAACGAGCAAACTTCCTTACAAGCTAAGATGGCAAATAATGTAAGGGTGGCTTGTGTGGGAAAGGTTAATGGAGTGAAGGTTTCAGCTTTTGGTATTGCAATCTCAATTGATGCTTATGTGATCCCAACTAAGGGGGAGGGCTATCCGCTAATCCTTGGAAGACCTTGGCTTATGGCTATGAAAGCTAGGCAAGATTGGGAGACAAGTTCCCTTGAATTGCGACCAAATCATAAGGTAGGTGGCAAGCAACAAAAAATTGTGTATGACATGAAGCAGGGTAGACAACAAGACCTAGAGATGGAGACTTCTATGGATGAATGGAGCACAAGCAGCTGCTCTTCATCTGAGGATGAGTCATCTGAGGAGGATGCTAGCTCTTTGGAAGTCATGGGTATAATACTGCGAAACCCAGAAGGAGAAGGTCAAGACTCTCTAAACAAGGAAGAATCCACAGGCTTAGAGGAGATGCTAGCTAAGGACCTACTAGAAGAAGAGAGAGAACCCTATTTGCAGGTACTAAAGAAGCATGCTGGCCTCTTTATAACTGATTACGAGCACATTAAAGGAGTGACGGTAACCCAACACCATATCCAATTAAAGGAAGGTGCCAAACCAGTGGTGCAAAGGCTAAGGAGATTAGGGCTAGTGCAACAAGATGCACTCTTAAAAGAAGTAAAAAGATTACTCAAGGCAGGATTTATCTACCCAGTGGAAGATTTTAAGTGGGTGTCTCCAGTTGTGGTAGCACCAAAGAAAAATGGGAAGTGGAGGGTATGTGTGGATTACAAGCCTCTAAACGCAGCCACAAAAAGGGACCATTTTCCTTTGCCTTTTCAAGATGAAATACTAAATGAAGTGGCTGGTCATGAAAGGTACACAGTGTGTGATGGGTACTCAGGCTACTTCCAAATCAGAATTGCAGATGAAGACCAAAGAAAGACTACCTTCATAACACCTTGGGGGTGTTTTGCTTATAGAGTTATGCCTTTTGGTTTAACTAATGCCCCAGCTACTTTCCAAAGGTTTATGAACTTGGTGTTTCAACCTTACTTTGGTAAGTCCCTACGAGTCTTCATTGATGATTTTTGCATTTACAGCTCTAGGGAAGTACATCTGTCCAAGGTTGATCAAGGTTTCACCCGTCTGGCCCAATTGGGTGGGCAATTGAATAAAGACAAGTGCCACATAGGTGAGAGCAAGGTCACTCTACTAGGCCATGTTGTGTCTCAAGATGGTATTGAGGCTGACCCTGAAAAGGTAAAGACATTGTTCGCTTTACCTACTCCTTCAAACGTGAAGCAACTAGTCTCCTTCATTCAAAAGGTTCGCTACATGGGACGATTCATACATCTCCTTTCTCAGGAAATCTATCCTTTGCAGCAGCTCACTAAACACACTACATTGACATGGAGTGAGGAGGGTGAAAGGTGCTTTCAAGAAGTTAAAACCATTTTGAGCTCATTGCCTGTCGTCCTACAACCCACATGGGGTGAATTATTCTATGTAAATCCTAGTGTAGGTCCAGCAGCTCTAGGAGCTGTCTTGATGCAAAAAGACCCAAAGACATCTCTCATGAGACCAGTCTACTTCTCTAGTAGAGTGATGACAGCTGCTGAAAAGGGTTTCAGCGCAACTGAGCAATTGGTGCTAGCTCTTAAGTTTGCAATGGAGAAGTTTCGGGCTTACTTACTTCCGAGACAATTTGTGGTGATCACAACTGAGGAGGTTTTTCCATATGACCTACAACACATGGAATTGTCTCAAAGAATAGCAAAGTGGGTGGTGCAGCTTCAAGAGTTTGACTACACACTACAAGTAGAGGATTCCACCCGTGCTTGTTTGGCAGATGTCCTCACACAAAGGTGTTATGAGAAGGCCAAGAAAGAGGCACCTAGTAAGGTACCGCCTATCCCGGAGCCTGAAGTTCTATTGGGAGCACACAGTCTGTATTTTGATGGGGCTTACAAGAGGACCAAAGACAAGGCATCAGCAGGCATAGTAATATTAGGTCCAGAGAAGGAGAAGATCTTTGCAAAAGGGTTTCATCTAAAAGAGGTTCATTCTAACAATGAGGCAGAGTACCATGCCCTTGTTTTAGGGTTGCAATGTTGTCTTTCTCAGGGCATCACAAAGCTAAATGTTTTTGGTGACTCCATGTTGATTGTTAAGCAAATGGTTGGTGTATGGGCCTGTAAAAATGACAAATTGTCTGTTAAGATGAGGGAAACAAAGGCCTTGTTGAAGGGTTTTAAAGAAGTTCGAGTGCACTTTGTACCTAGAGATCAAAATCGAGAAGCAGATGCCTTAGCAGGTGAAGAACTACAAACTCTCATAGTAGGTGCTATCCTTGTGAAAAGTCCTTTATACCAGGGAAAGGAGGAGCTGCATGATTTACTTTACTTTCTTGAGCATTGTGAGGCACCCTCTGGTATGAGTAAAAGTGAACGTAGGTGGTTGGCAAAAAAGGCTACCAGCTATAGCTTAGTGAATGAGGACTTGTATTGTAGAGGGAAAGATGCTGTCTTAAGGAGAGTTCCTGCATCCCAAGAGATAAAGGATATTTTGTTTAGTTGTCATGAAGGTGTGTGTGGTGGCCACTTTGCACAAGAGATTACTAGCAGAAATATTTTACAAGCAGGGTTCACGTGGCCAAGCCTCCATCGAGATGTACAACATTGGTGCCGCACATGTGAGGTTTGCCAAAAAGCTGGACCAAGGCGTCTTACCAATGAAAATCAGCATCCAATCAAAACCTATGGGCCATTTGAAAAATGGGGGATAGATGCAATAGGGCCACTACCTTGCACTCAATCAGGGAAGGAATACATCATTATGGGGGTGGAGTACATGACCAGATGGGCAGAAGCTCGTCCCACAAAGCGCATCACAGCCAAGGACATGAGTGATTTCATTTTTGAATGCCTTTGTTGCCGTTTTGGCACACCTTTGGAGATTCTCTCGGATAGGGGACCGGGATTTCGAGCTGATTTAGTCGGGCAATTGATGAGCAAGTTAAAAATCAAGCGCAGGCACTCTACACCATACTACCCTCAGTGCAATGGTCTTGTGGAAAAGGTAAATGGTCTTATATGTAATATCATCACTAAGCAAGTGCATTTACATCCTAAGGCATGGGACAAACACCTAGATGCAGCACTTTGGGCCTACAGAACATCCTTTAAAATATCCTTGGGGTATACACCTTTTCACTTGGTTTACAGGCAAGAGGCACTATTGCCTATAGAAGTGGAGCTAGCGAGCCTCCGAGTTCTAAAAGCACATCAAGAGGATAGTCAAGAGAAGCAGGTGGAAGGAAGAATCATCGATTTGGAGAGGTTAGGGCTAGATCGAGAGTCAGCAGTGAAGTACTATGCAGCCCAGGCAGAGAAGAAACGAAAGAAGTTCAATCGCAACCTTGTCAAGAAAGGTATCAAGGAAGGTTCTTTAGTGCTCAGATACGACAATCGCTTTGATCGCAGGAAGGATGGTAAGTTCTTGCTTAAGTGGGAAGGCCCTTTTGTAGTGATACAGAGGTTCTCAAATGGTAGTTACCAACTAGGTGACCTAGATGGTAAGGTACATCAAACCCCGGTAAATGGTTGGCGATTGAAGGCCTACCAATGTCGTCTTTCACAGCCATATGCTGGTGAAATCAATGCTAAGGATGGTTCAGAGGAGAGCTCATCATATTCGAGCTCCAACTAAGGTAACAATCATGTACATAGTCGTTTCAAAAAAGAAAAAAAAAAGGAAAAAAAGAGAAGAAAAAAACAAAAAAAGAGAATGCTACCAGTGAAAGTGGATATCGACAATGGATGGGGTATGGCTTTCAAGGGTCTAGGAGACCAGTTGTTAGTCATGGATGGATACAATTATTCATCAGAAAGGACTAAACAGGGTGCATCAGCCAAGAAAGCAGTAACATGGTAAATTCAATTGGTACCAGGTGGGTAACTATTCAAGAGAACCCTATTGTAGCACAACCTACAGCTAGAGGCATCAAATACCTCTAGCTTAAGGGGGAGGGCTATATGATGCATGGTTTTTAGGACCCCTTCTGAAGATGCAATAAAGGCACAGTCAGTTGTTGGGGAGATGAGGATACTCTAGTCCAAGGGATCTCGAAAGAGAAGAAAAATCTACTTCACAAGCACCAAAGAGTAAAAAGTGCCATGGACAGAAGATACGTGGGAACGAGCTCTTATGCATGCCTACAACCTATATCTTAGAGAATAGCCCATTCTAGGTGTGAATTTCTAGTGAAATTTACACGAGGATGTTCGTGTGGACTCACAGCACAGCATACTCCGTTTTCACTTTTTTACCGACAGTAAATATTTTTTACCTACAATAAATATTTTCACCTACATGGTAAATACAAATCACTTTTTACCTACAGTAACTTTTTTTACCCATGGTAAATATTTTTTACTGCACCATAAGTATTTGGTAGGTAACAGTTCACTGTTACTAGAAGCAGTGATTGGGCATCAACAATGCAGTTACAGGAGGAGAAAAGGGGAAAATCTTATGGTAAAGGTGAGTCAACAGGGATAAAGACTTTTGAGTTGAAAAGAGACATGCTGATTTTTTCAAAGAACACATGTCAAAAGAAGCCATGGTTGAGGATTTTTTGAGAATTTGATATTCAGGAGGACCCAGCTGCCACCTCCCGCCCGCAGGTCCCCCCCTGACATGTGCAGAACCTCCAGTTTCAACAGCCACCTTACCTGCTCTTAAATGCTGGTCAAGGCCTTATCCCAATGTGTCACAATAAGAAAAATCAGCATTTACCCTCCCCTCTCACATCACTCTAGAGAATATCTTGATGGTGACATATCAGGTGACCTCAATCTATTGACCACCCTAAGCAAAAAGTAACCCCAATCAGCGGATTTAAGCATGTTTATCCCTAATCCTAAAACCCTCTCAGAAACCTATATAAGGAGGCCTTCTCTCACTCAAAACCAACACTTCACCCACTTCACCAAGCAACGAAGCTATGATGACATTGCTCACAACGAGGAGCTATGGATGGAGCTCTACTCTCTCTCCCTCTAGTATGCTACATTACTAGCCCTAAAACCTAAATAAGGAGTCTTCTCTCATGCTCCATGGCCACCATCCTCGCCATCATTCTCTAAGGTATTGATGTGTTGCTAGTAGGATCATACCTACTTATTGGGTTGATTGTTTTTGACAAGGGATTATGCCATCCTTGGCTTGCTTCTATATATCCTTGTTATGTATGATCAGATGCCGTTGTATTGTTAAGCTGATGTCTTGTGTATATATATGCTACATAAGGTCCCTAAGCTTCATTTCTATGTGTTTTGCCATATGTTTTGATGCCATCATAATGCCAGAAGTCTCACTTGCCTATGTGCACTATATGTGAGGTCCCTAAACCTCTTAATTTAGGGTGGTGCCCCCTTTGTTTTGTTCTTTGCTTGTTTGCATGAGGCGTGGTTTGTGGAGTGTGCACGAGTACAGAGGCCACCCGATCGCACTGCTCTTTTTCCCGCTATCAGTGGCCACAAGTTTTTTCACCAACCAAGGGATGGTACCCACAGCGGGGTACCCCCCCTCCCTCTTGTGAAGCTTCGGGCAAATCTAGGCAAACCGACTGAGCCAAGCAAGGGCAAGGTCGGGAAATACAAAGGTATTTTTGCTGCGTATCTTGCATATTATTGTTTCGTACCTTCCAGGTACCAAAGATGTGTGCCATTATTGTTGATCTGCAGCAAATCAATAACTCCTTGGCACATAAGATAAACCTTGCTTCACATGAAGTCTCGCAAAGCACTTTGCTTTGCACAATTGAGAAATCGTTTTGTAAATAAAAGGTTAAATTACAGAAGAAACAAGCATAGCTTGAAAGTTACAGACCCTATCACCCACTTGTGGCCAGGTTTTTGGTAATCCATAAGTAAGAAGCTCGCTCAAATTTGGCTCATAGCCATATGTACTCTCGAGTGAGTTAGCGTATGCATCATATACACCCTCTTGTAATGTAAGAACATAAAGACATCTTGGCAAGTTTCCCCAAATTTGTATGCTATTAGCATATTCCAGACTTTGGAAATTGATATGCCAAATGTCTAAAGGGAAGCCTGTGCTTCACATAACTACCCATGGAATTCTAGTGCTCTTGCCAATTTACAGTGGCATAACAAAACAAAGTCGCCCTTGTTGAGCATTCATAGATAATTGACCTTGTCAAATTGTACAATATATTGAAAAAAAGATAATACTTGCAATAGATGTGCATCATACCTACTTGGCTTGCTTACTTTTATCCTGAGGATTTGTAGATGGAGCCTTGCTCCCGTGATGTTTGTCAATTTACAATGGCATAACAAAACAAAGTCAACCGTGTCGAGCATTCATAGATAATTGACCTTGTCAAATTGTACAATGTATTGAAAAAAATATAATACTTGCAATAGATGTGCATCATACCTACTTGGCTCTCTTACTGTTATCCTGAGGATTTGTAGATGGAGCCTTGCTCCCGTGATGTTTGTCATAACATTTTAATATACAAGACAACAGGGAAAGGAAAAGTAATTTTGACTTGCACAGTCTTGGTTTCCGTGCCCCCGTTGTCGATACTGGGTTGATCATGATTGCAGGGAAAGAACTAAAAACTTGCCTAAGAGCCATGCTCTGGCAAATCCAAGCTCCAACTAGAAAGAAGGAGGTTTGTGGGCGTCTTGAATTGGAATTACTAATCGGCCCTACCGAATACTTGTATCTTACAAGCCACCCTTGTATTGGCTTTACTGAAGGAAGCCTGCCTAAAGGTGTCTTTTTGGATTGTGGGGTTTAAACCCATCTTTGCAGATTAATGGGAGTAATGTTCAATAGAGTATCCACCGAAGAAAGTGTACATCTAGGCAATTCCTTGCACACTATTTTGAAAGAAGTCACAGACACTTTTTCTGATTCGTCGTCCAAAATGTCTTCTTATTCGCCTCACTCAGAAACCAGAATGTCAATGCACTATAAGCATATACTCACCTTTTATAAGACTATTCACTATGGAGCTCAGGTTCACCTCGATCCTAATGAAGAGTATGCTATTCGCATTGATGACCATGGTATTGAGCTCGAAGAAGAAATCAAGGAAAACAAACAAGGAAAAATGTACATTGATCAAAATGGAACTCGGTATTTACAAGTTGGAAACCCTGACATGATAGACAAATGGGGGTTAGAAATAAACACCATAATCCCAGATATGTCAATGAAAGAAATACCACTAACTTTAGAGTTTGAGGGATACAATCAAGTAGATTTGAAGCCTTTGAAACGGCTTAGTACGGATAATCCTAAGATTAGAGTCTATTGTTGGGAGGATAAACATGTAAAAGATCTTTTGTGGACTTCGCATGCCAAATCAGGACAAACGGCCATGAAGATCATCTATATCTTCAAGATCAAGGATAAGGGATCAACAGACCTACCTACCTACCTATTTAGGGATTGTTAAAACAACAACTTTGTTATGATGACTCTTGAGGAGATAGAACAAACCAAATACCAAGGATATTCCATAAGGGATTGGATATTGGGACAAGGACCAGAAACCATTCCAAGAGACGGACACCATGAGAGATCATCTGAGAGTAATGTTAAGAAACCAGAAACCACCTCATCACGAAGAAAACTGGGTGACACTAAGGCCTGTCCAGGGCTACATGAGTCACTATTTCCAACAGACTGGGTTGAAGGACTCGGAACAGGACCAACTGCTAGGAGATCGGGAGTTGAACCAAACAAACGTGTCAAACCAGGTGATTTTCAAAAATGGGTCAGAAAATACAGTGGATCAGCGGATCGGTACGACCACCTAGCCAGCTTTAAGCAAGTGCTAAGAGCAGAATGGATATTTGATTTCCATACTCAATTCGAGGGGTTTGAAATGACATTAGAAGGAAAAGCATTGACATTGTTCCAAAACATTTCACCAAGGTCAATCATGGACTTGAACAATTTAGATCAAGGATTTGTAGCTGCTTGTTCCAAAACTGGGATCAACACAACACGGTAGCTCAAATCTACAACTTTAAACACATGGTGAGTCTGTTAGGGATTGTGCAACGCAAATGAAGCAATACATTGCCAGATGCGTAGAGCTAGATTTACCTGCAGAAGAATGACTAGTATCACTGTTTCTAGAGGGACTGCTAAACAAAAAAATTCATGTTATACTCTATAGCAAGAAGCATACAACCCCAGAAGCATGTGTGTCAGATGCAATTGACTTAGGAGACAATTGTGATATTTTCAACGAAGAAGATATCCCTAAGAATAACCAAAGTGAGAAAACAGCATCCACGAAACCAGCACAAGTGGGAACAGCTTTGTTGTAGCACCAGTTTCAGCCATAGAAGATATGCTCAAAAGGATGAACGAAATGATGAACAACATGCAAAAAGCACCCATGAGGGGACCAGAACAAGGGATACCTCAACAGGGACAACCAATTAGGCCACAAAAATGGTGTGAAATTGAGGGTAAATGGACCAACCATGAGACCCATGAGTGCTACTTCCGACCAAAATATGATGGGAATGTTCAGTACGTGCCCATGAGGCCACAAGGACAACCCATGTACAGATATCAGTCTAATATGGCCCAAGCTCAGACACCACCGATGGGTATGGAAAGACCTCAACCTGTGTTGGGTCAACAACCTCCATATCCAGGACATAATGCAGTGCCTATAAAGTACATGCATTCTGAAGGAGTCATAGATGAACAAGCACTAGTGCCTGTTACACCTTATGCTGAGCCTAGTCCATCTACAGTAATGGTAGAGGACGATTGGTATAATTCACATCCACTGCCAATGGAGGAACCCGTGACTTATGCTCCACCAGAGCTCGCACCAATATATTATGGTAAGATCCATGATTAAGCCAAGAACGGGAAACTGCACAACTGTGGTGCACATAATCATTGGGAAAATAAATGCCCAGAGCCTGACAAAAACCTCAAGCCGATTGAAGCTTATTGCATACAATGTTGCAAAAAGGGAGGACACTTTCTAGAAGATTGTCCTAAAAATCTTTAAACAAGGGTAAAACAGTAGTAAACGTCGTAGTCCAAGTGATACCTAGTAGCTCTTCTAAGAGTGAACCGATTGTTCCAATCAAGGTAATCACTAGAGCCCAGGTCAAGAAAAAGAAACACAACTCTTCTAATGATTTGGAAAATACGAAAGCTGCCTCTCAAAAGACCAAAAGATGCAGAAGCAAAAGGTATGAATTTAGATGACAGAAACATTAACTAATAATGCCCTTATAATTCATCATCAAGGAAAAATTCAATGATAATATCTTCCCGATGAGTGTAAATAGTGTATATACTATCAGAAAATCATCAAAAAAGAGTCCTTTTGGGTTATTTTTTATGATTTTTCTTGATAAGGAGACTTTAAAATGGAGAAATCCAACAAAAAACAATAAAGCTATGTTTTTCAATGAACTTTCTTAATTATTGGATTTCACTTTGCTTTTTTAGCGCATTTTGTTATTTTCTTTGATTTTTTCAATAAACATTTCAAAATTTAATAATAAATAGCAAGGGAGCTCAGATGGAAAAACTAAAGACACAATGCTGATCAGAAAGACAAGGTGAAAAAGCACAAAAATTTTCAATGAAATCAGAAGATGGAAACGGGAAGCCTAAATTAGGCGGCCAGACCTACTTTTGTAGAATTCTTGAGCTACAGGAATCCGATCGGGAAAATTTTTGAGACTAACATAGATTTCATGGCCTAGTAGGACTAACAAGGTAATCTGGGGAAAAATGGTTTGGGAAGTCCCGTTATAGATATCCCAGGTAGGCTAAAACCACCTCATTTCCACTTGTGGCCTTTGTAGAGAGAGCTTTTCGACCTCTTTCTCGTGTCTTTTTCGGAATCTACAGTCGCTCGTTTTCAGTGCCATCTCACACGAGACATGAGGGGTAAGTTCTTTACTCATCAATGATCCATTTTGTACGGCCGGAAGCTAGTCTAAACCCCTAGAAAAAACCCTAGAATCCAGGAAGTTCACAAACACCTACGACCAAAAACTGACCATAGCGGCCTGTCAGCTCGACCAAATCAGATGGGATTTGAATTGTAGCATGCCCTAACATAATAGAACCTTTCTATATCATCAGTTGACCATTCGATAGGGGTCGAGGGAGTCCCCAGTAGAAAAGCTAGGTTTTTGGCAGATGTCAAAATTTGGTTCTGACTCCATAGACAGCTTGCCTACAAGGTTTATATACAATGTATATGATTGGTCTCGTGAAATCAATCAATCAAAGCCCTCAAAAAGCAGAAAATAGTTTGAAGGCTATAAAAGCATCAAATTCGACATATGAGGTCAAACTGACTCCAAATGAGCCAAAATTGAATGAGTTGCTTCATGACTATGTTGCGGACAAGTCCAAAGCCTCACAAGTAACAAACCAACTCAACATGCAGTGTAGTCATAGAAATCAGATAATTCAGAGTCGATAAAGCATAAAGTGATGCCGATAAGACCAAACTTGACAAAATTCAATTTAGGACTTGTTTTATAGAATGTGTTTAGGTCAAAATTTTTAAGTTTTGCAAGAAAATTATGACTGTTGTAAATAATCGTGATTATTTACTTTTGTACTATTTTGCTTAAAAATTGCATCATCACCTCACCTATCATGTATACACACCTATTACATGCCAAAAATCAAGTATGAGCCAAAATGAGCACCTATAACTTGGAAAATTACCAAAAAATACAAAGAAGTCTTTGCAAGCCAAATTTTTGAGTTATGGACCACTTTTTTTGATCCAAATCACCTCATGTCACATACACAAAGTCTATACAATGGGATTTGAATTGTAGCATGCCCTAACATAATAGAACCTTTCTATATCATCAGTTGACCATTCGACAGGGGTCGAGGGAGTCCCCAATAGAAAAGCTAGGTTTTTGGCAGATGCCAAAATTTGGTTTTGACTCCATGAACAGCTTGCCTACGAGGTTTATATACAATGTATATGCTTGGTCTCGTGAAATCAATCAATCAAAGCCCTCAAAAAGCAAAAAACAGCTTGAAGGCTATAAAAGCATCAAATTCGACATATGAGGTCAAACTGACTTCAAATGAGCCAAAATTGAATGAGTTGCTTCACGACTATGTTGCGGACAAGTCCAAAGCCTCACAAGTAACAAACCAACTCAACATGCAGTGTAGTTATAGAAATCAGAGAATTCAGAGTCGATAAAGCATAAAGTGATGCCGATAAGACCAAACTTGACGAAATTCAATTTAGGACTTGTTTTAGGTGTATAGAATGTGTTTAGGTCAAAATTTTTAAGTTTTGCAAGAAAATTATGATTGTTGTAAATAATCGTGATTACTAACCTTTGTACTATTTTACTTGAAAATTGCATCATCACCTCACCTATCATGTATACACACCTATTACATGCCAAAAATCAAGTATGAGCCAAAATGAGCACCTATAACTTGGAAAATTACCAAAAAACGCAAAGAAGTCTTTGCAAGCCAAATTTTTGAGTTATGGACCACTTTTTTTGATCCAAATCACCTCATGTCATATACACAAAGTTGTATTGGCTTTACTGGAGGAAGCCTGCCTAAAGGTGTCTTTTTGGATTGTGGGGTTTAAACCCATCTTTGCTGATTAATGGGAGTGATGTTCAATAGAGTATCCACCGAAGAAAGCGTAAATCTAGGCAATTCCTTGCACACTATTTCGAAACAAGTCGCAGACACTTTTTCTTATTCGTCGTCTAAAATGTCTTCTTATTCGCCTCACTCAGAAACCGGAATGTCAATGCACTATAAGCATATACTCACCTTTTATAAGACTAATCTCTATGGAGCTCAGGTTCACCTGGATCCTAATGAAGAGTACGCTATTCGCATTGATGACCATGGTATTGAGCTCGAAGAAGAAATCAGGGAAAACAAACAAGGAAAAATGTACATTGATCAAAATGGAACTCGGTATTTACAAGTTGGAAAACCTGACATGATAGACAAATGGGGGTTAGAAATAAACACCATAATCCCAGATATGTCAATGAAAGAAATACCACTAACTTTAGAGTTTGAGGGATACGATCAAGTAGATTTGAAGCCTTTGAAACGGCTTAGTACGGATAATCCTAAGATTAGAGTCTATTGTTGGGAGGATAAAAATGTAAAAGATCTTTTGTGGACTTCGCATGCCAAATCAGGACAAACGGCCATGAAGATCATCTATATCTTCAAGATCAAGGATAAGGGATCCTATTTAGGGATTGTTAAAACAACAACTTTGTTATGATGACTCTTGAGGAGATAGAACAAACCAAATACCAAGGATATTCCATAAGGGATTGGATATTGGGACAAGGACCAGAAACCATTCCAAGAGACGGACACCATGAGAGATCATCTGAGAGTAATGTTAAGAAACCAGAAACCACCTCATCACGAAGAAAACTGGGTGACACTAAGGCCAGTCCAGGGCTACATGAGTCACTATTTCCAACAGACTGGGTTGAAGGACTCGGAACAGGACCAACTGCTAGGAGATCGGGAGTTGAACCAAACAAACGTGTCAAACCAGGTGATTTTCAAAAATGGGTCAGAAAATACAGTGGATCAGCGGATTGGTACGACCACCTAGCCAGCTTTAAGCAAGTGCTAAGAGCAGAATGGATATTTGATTTCCATACTCAATTCGAGGGGTTTGAAATGACATTAGAAGGAAAAGCATTGACATTGTTCCAAAACATTTCACCAAGGTCAATCATGGACTTGAACAATTTAGATCAAGGATTTGTAGCTGCTTGTTCCAAAACTGGGATCAACACAACACGGTAGCTCAAATCTACAACTTTAAACACATGGTGAGTCTGTTAGGGATTGTGCAACGCAAATGAAGCAATACATTGCCAGATGCGTAGAGCTAGATTTACCTGCAGAAGAATGACTAGTATCACTGTTTCTAGAGGGACTGCTAAACAAAAAAATTCATGTTATACTCTATAGCAAGAAGCATACAACCCCAGAAGCATGTGTGTCAGATGCAATTGACTTAGGAGACAATTGTGATATTTTCAACGAAGAAGATATCCCTAAGAATAACCAAAGTGAGAAAACAGCATCCACGAAACCAGCACAAGTGGGAACAGCTTTGTTGTAGCACCAGTTTCAGCCATAGAAGATATGCTCAAAAGGATGAACGAAATGATGAACAACATGCAAAAAGCACCCATGAGGGGACCAGAACAAGGGATACCTCAACAGGGACAACCAATTAGGCCACAAAAATGGTGTGAAATTGAGGGTAAATGGACCAACCATGAGACCCATGAGTGCTACTTCCGACCAAAATATGATGGGAATGTTCAGTACGTGCCCATGAGGCCACAAGGAAAACCCATGTACAGATATCAGTCTAATATGGCCCAAGCTCAGACACCACCGATGGGTATGGAAAGACCTCAACCTGTGTTGGGTCAACAACCTCCATATCCAGGACATAATGCAGTGCCTATAAAGTACATGCATTCTGAAGCAGTCATAGATGAACAAGCACTAGTGCCTGTTACACCTTATGCTGAGCCTAGTCCATCTACAGTAATGGTAGAGGGAGATTGGTATAATTCACATCCACCGCCAATGGAGGAACCTGTGACTTATACTCCACCAGATCTCGCACCAATATATTATGGTAAGATCCATGATTAAGCCAAGAACGGGAAATTGTCACAACTGTGGTGCACATGATCATTGGGAAAATGAATGCCCAGAGCCTGACAAAAACCTCAAGCCGATTGAAGCTTATTGCATACAATGGTGCAAAAAGGGAGGACACTTTCTGGAAGATTGTCCTAAAAATCTTTAAACAAGGGTAAAACAGTAGTAAACGTAGTCCAAGTGATACCTAGTATCTCTTCTGAGAGTGAACCGATTGTTCCAATCAAGGTAATCACTAGAGCCCAGGTCAAGAAAAAGAAACACAACTCTTCTGATGATTTGGAAAATACGAAATCTGCCTCTCAAAAGACCAAAAGATGCAGAAGCAAAAGGTATGAATTTAGATGACAGAAACAACAAGCTGAAATCAAGAAGAAAGCAAAACAGCTATTCCAGAAAAATGTAATAGAGACTAGAAGCGAAATCCAAGAAACAACCGCGAAATATGGAGGATCAATTTTGGTTGATAAAGTTTTTGAGCCTATTACTACAGCCTTGGAAGCTTACCAAGCAGGACTAAAAGCAGTCCAAAACATGGAAAACAAATGGAAAAACTATCCTTCTTCAAACATGGAAGTAGCTAAGCTTGAATCTTATCAAATTTTGGTAAGAATCATGTAAGAAATGCTAGAAAAACAAAAACCCAAGCTTGAAAGTATCGCAAAACCTAAGTATTGCAAAAGTATCCGATGTGGTGGTAGAACCCCACCTGGAAACAAAAGAACCAAAACTTATAGTGATGGACAGTAAAGATGCCTTTGATGGAATTCCATTCGTAGAGGAAGACTGACCAGGACACTTATGGGAAAAAAATAGAGAGATCAATCATGGGAGCCTCACTCTAAAGTCATCTCCTATAGAGGAAGTTTGGTTAGACAACCTACCACCTGATATGGACATGGATGTACAATCCTTGTATGAGGATTCCGGATCTAGAGCTTCAGGAATGTCAAAACCATTGACCTTGAAAACATTACCCTCTTACTTGGGCAATAATGAAGATAAATCCATAGTGTGTAAGACCACTCAAGTAAAAAGAGCCGAACAGACCCTAGAAGTAGACAACATTCATTCAATCATGTCTACACCCATCAAATGCACTCTTACTTTGGGAGGACTGTTAAAACTCAGACCATATTTATGGAATGATCTACAGAAAACCCTAGAGAAGGTGGGGATAATGGGGCTGATCTCAAAAAATTGAAAAGTTTGGAAAACAAAATGGATAACAAAGAGATTTTATCTGTTCCAATGAACAAAGTCGAAGAATATTACAAAGGGGAAGAAGAAAACACAACCCTTCCAATGAAATATAATGACATTGAAACCATGGTAATACTAGATAGTGGAGCAGGCATAGCCATAGCCACGAAAACAATATGGGAATCTTGGGGACAACCAGCCATTAGACAAACTCGAATGAAATTGTCATTAAATCTAATATCTAACCAACCCAAATGATTTTCTCATATTAAATTGATCACTTAATGTGGGAGAATAAACGGGAACAAGTGTTAAGATATAGATATGTGCTTATAGATCTATCTCAACACGGGGCCAATAGTAAAGGGGCCCAGATGGGAGATGGTCTATCAAGAGCAAGGCTAACCAATGGCGCATAAGACCTTAGGGTTAGCTTCATTGAAGACCTCCAATAATGTGTGTAAAAGTCCTTTGACCTTAGGTAAGCTAGGGCTGAGCTTGAGGTGGGAACCTGGCCCAAGCACGAGGTGCTTATCGTGCTTGAGGTGTTTGTCCTGCTTGAGGTGCTTGATTAAGGTGCTTGACTTACTCCATGCTTGAGGTGCTTGACTTGCCACTTGATTAAGGTGCTTGACGTGCCTTGACATGCTTGCCTGAGATGCTTGTGGCAATACCCCCTAGTCCAAGTGCTTTGTCATGCTTGATGACTAAGGTGCTTGAGCTTCTAAAGTCAAAAACATCCCTACAAGAGGGGGGGCGAGCCCTTTTCCTAGGGATTAGAGAGAGAACACACACTCACACTCACAAGGGAAGCCCCAGCTTGAAGAGGTAGCAAGGACACATGTCAGGTCCCTACCCATGTTACCTTCATGTGTTGCTTGAAGCCTATTGGCTAGGCTTCAAAGGGGTCCAATGATAAATTACTTGAATTATCTAATTGTTTTTGCATTTATCAAGTCCTCTCTCTCAAAGGATAAAGGGGGACACTTGTCCCAAGGCTACCCATGTTGCTTGTAATGGCTCCTGCTTGTGATTGGCTAGGCCTGAAGGGGTCCAATGAGCTTCAAGCATGAGCTAGAAGGGGGGGTCGACCCAAGCAAGCTAGGGGGGTGCTTAGGGGGTATACTCACCCACACAAACTCACAAGCACTCTCATTGTGTACTATGCAAAGTGCAAGAGCTCCCTCTCCTTCTCCAAGCAAGTAGAGGTTGAGAGCCTACACCAACACTCTTGGCTATGGAGTGCAAATCCAACCAAGAGCCATGCTTCAATGCTTAAGCTTTCCATCTCCTTCTTCTTCATTACTATGCTATTATGTATGCTAGCAACAAGAGTATGATAAGTGAGGAACTAATTCTTTCTCCTACGAAATGTTTCTTCTTCCTCTTTCCTACCCTCATTCCCTGCTAGCTCTCTCCACCTTCGAAGGTGTTTGAGGTCTTGGGACTGAGGCTTGGTATAGTTAAAGCTTTCTTCAAGTTTAGGTTATGCTATGATGGTGATGCATGAAGCTTTCCATCTTCATTGCTTCACCTAGGTCACAAGGAACACAAAGAATGTATTATAACAAGTCTCTTTTTATGGGAGAAATCATAATACAAATGCCTATTGCAGGGGGGACCGGCTCCACATAAATCCGGTCCTCAACTGTTGTCATGTTCTCTAAATTCTCTCTCTTGCAAAAGTATTGTCTATGCCAAGTTAACTAATTGCTATGATTATGTTGCTATCTTCAATTATGTCAACCCGCTATGCTCACAAAATCATTTCTTGAAAGTACTCTCATTAAATTCCGCTACTCTCAAATTGAATAGGCAAATTCCATTACAAAAATTGCAATTGACTGATGGATACATTGAAAGACCCTTAAGACTGCTTGAAAAACTGATAGTCAATTCCTGTGGAATTGAATATCAACACACTTTTGCCATAGTAGACTTTGGAAGAAAACTCAATTACGAAATCATACTGGGAAGACCTTTCATGCGACAGGTACAACTTATCCAAGATGGGGGAAACAACTATCTGTACTTGAAGCAAGTGGGATCTATAACAAGGGTTAATTTAAAGATCACACTTATAGAGATGTCTTGAAAACTTTCGTACAAGAGTTTGACTCGGCCTCTTTGGCTGAAACTAAGATTCCTTCTTGGTTAAACAAAGACACTCCTATTTGGATGTGTGGAGCTTCCGAAAACGGAAGCTTAAAACGAGAGGAATGCACTTTAGAAAGGAATCACACAGACGAAGCCTATGTACCTAAACCCTTTTCGGAACATTCATTTGAGCCATTTGAGTGGACTCAAATTTTAGCGACAATGGATGTATGTGTGAATACGTATATGCCTACTCAATTTTGCAATCAGAATGGCTACGACATAATTCCCATCCAAGTGATTTCAACATGAGGAACCCAAGGACTTGACAAAATCTCAACAAGTCTTTTCATACCTCTACTACGATGCAACAGATGAGTTATATGAACACTCAGCTACCTCAGAATATTTGGAGTCAGAAAAAGAGCATACGAGAGCTAAGTTAATCATGAAAGCAGGGGAGGAAAAGTTTTTTGACTTTCCTAACCAGAAATTGAGAAGACAAAAATGATATAGACAAAAAAGAGACATCAGAAATGTGAAAGATAGACCTATGCCATCAGTCTCTAGTAAAACACAATTTTGGATGCAGATAGATGCAAATGATTGTGTCAAGGACAATATCACTGACATATATCCTTTAAACAAAAATCCAAAAATGTCAAAAACATTGAAAAAAACAAGGAACGATACTCAAGCAAAGCCAAACAAACAGGACAAGGATCCAACCATGACGCGAGTTGAGCGGAAAAAGAAATATCAAGAGTTAAAAAAAGCTCTAAAGGAGATATACACAACCAAAATGGAAACCACGGAAGAGAATGGTAAGGATGCAATGATGTTCCATCCCATTAAAATAAATATACTCTCCAAGATTGAAAAATCATAGTCGAACAACCTGTTAGGAAATTACGAAAACAAGGCGAGTCCTACGAAGGGCCCGAGAACGCGAAAAAGATAAACTTGGTTGAACCAGGGGAAGAACCTAGGCCTGCCTACATTGAAAACGACCTAACAGAGGAAGAAGAAGAGATTTTGCTAAGCTTGCTAAAATAATATCGAGAAATCTTTGCTTGGTCTTACAAGGATCTCAAGGGTGTTGATCTAGAAATCTGTCACATACCATACCCATGAGAGATGATGTGAAACCAAGTAGACAAAGGCCATACACATATAATGAAACATTTACCAGAAAGATCAAAGAAGAGATTGAAAAACTAAAGGAAGCCGAATTCATTTACAAAATCAAACACATAGATTGGGTGTCTCCAATTGTGGTAGTACCCAAAAGAATGGAAAATTACGAGAGTGTGTCAATCTCAAAAAAGTGAATGCAGCTACCATTAGAGATAACTTTCCTCTTCCAATCACTGAGCATGTTTTAGAACGAGTTACAGGGAAAAAAGCTTACAGTTTCTGAGATGCCTTTTGAGATACAATCAACTTTTGGTTGACCCAAAAGATCAGCATAAAACTGCTTTTACAATAGAATGGGATATTTTTTCCTATCGGGTTATGCCCTTTTGGTTAACTAATGCTCCAACCACCTTTCAAAGATTGATGAGCCATGATTTTAAAGATTATCTTAGGAAATTCTTGGAAGTATACATGGATGATCTATGTGTACATTCATCAATTCGAACTGATCATTTTGAACACCTCAAAAAGGTATTCGAAAAATGTAGACTTTATAGGATTTGCTTAAATCCTGAAAAGTGCACATTCATGGGTGGACAAGGAAAACTTCTTGGACATATAGTGTCTAAAAATGGCATCGCTACTAATATTGAAGAAATTCATGTCGTTGCTGATTTGCCTAGACCAACAACGGTCAAGGGGGTTCAAGCCTTCATGGGGAATTGTGGATATTACAGACGGTTCATTTACATGTACGCTATAATTTCAAAAACCATATATAGCTTGATTACACACTTTGAATGGACCAAGGCCTGTGAAGAATCCTACATGAAGCTTAAAAAAGCTCTCACCTCAACTCCAATATTGAAAGCACCAGATTGAAATAAGGTATTACACATACATGTAGATGCTTCCCATTTTGCCATAGGTTGTATACTAGCTCAACCAGGAGACGGGAAAATTGACTTTCCTATTTCTTATGCTAGCCGACAATTGAACATGGCAGAAAATAACTACAATACCACTAAAAGAGAAGGATTAGGAATGGTCTAGCTATGTTGTTAAAAAGTATAGATATTACCTATTAGCCAACAAATTTGTGTTCTTTGTAGACCACCAAGCTTTATTGCACTTGGTCAACAAGCCATGCAACATAGGAAGAATAGTGAGATGGTTCATCATTCTTCTGGAATTTGATTTCACTATGGTTGTAAAAAAGAGCACTACATATCAACGAGCTAATCATTTGTCAAGGATTATTTCAAGAGAATCACCTAAAGGGGTAGACGATGATCTTCCAGATGTCTATTTGTTACAATCGGATTAATCGAGCAATCGGCTATGTATCAATTACTAGCAGGTAGGCTATACAAAAGAAATCGAGATGGAATATTGCTCTTATGCGTTAATCTTGAGGAGAAAAACCAGTACCTAAGTCAAACACATATTACTATAGTAGGAATTCACTTTGCGGAAGACCAAATTATGCAAAGAATCTTGAGACTTGGAGTATCTTGGCCGACTATGAGGAGTGATGTTCGATATTTTGTAAAGGATTATCCTCAATGTCAAAAACAAACACCCATACCTCATGTTACACTGTTTAAAATGTCACCTGTTCCTAAGTGGAGTAACTGTCTGGTTACTTACTTATCAAGCCGAGCATTTCCTGAGGATCTGAGTAAACGTCGTCAAAGAGAAATTGAAACTGAAGCAAGATACTATGCTCTTATTGGGAACCAATTGTATCAAAGAGGTAAAGATCAACATCTGTGTCTTTGTACAAATGAAGTCGAATATATTCCAATTACAGAATAGGCACATGCTGGATTAGCTGGAGGTCACTTTTCTAGTGAAACCACCGCAAGAGAAATCTTGATGGCAGGCATATGGTGGCCAACACTTTTTGCAGATGCCAAGGAATAGGTTAGAAGGTGTGATGCTTGTCAACGAGAAAAAATGCAAAGCTTAATAACAGGCAAAGCTTAATGATTAATGTATGCTAGATGCGGCCTTAAAGGGCCAACAGATGCCTTAATGATGCCAAAAATCATAATGCCTCAAGTGAGCACAAATGAAAGATTATGATCTAGAACTACAGTGCTTGAAGTGCTCTACAAGCCTATCTTTACAGCTTATCGATTGGAGCTACGGTGAAGAAGTTATGGCAGTTTGAAGTTTAAGATGATTGCAGATCCGTACTGGATTGGGCAACTGCAGCTGAGGTGACAGAAATGAAATGAATACATGAGATTGAAGTGCTCACTTTGTGGAGCACGTCGGAATTTTCAGATCAGTGACCGAAGTTATGGTTGCCAAGATATTGGCCGTTAAAGATTCACTAGGGGCCAGTTCAATCGGCTCGATTGGTGTCTTAGCTGGGAGTTGTTTCATCCAGGTTTTGGAATGCATGGAGCATTAATTTCTTTCAGGAGTATGACGTTCGGAATGTAGTCTCTTGGAATGCAATGATTGCGAGTTAAACCTAACAGAAGCAGGGCCAGGAAGCTGGCTATTTTCAACAAATGCAAAGACGGGATCTCTCCAAATGAAATCACTTACACTTGCATCTAGCATGCTTCTGGCAAGGACCACAACACTAAAATGGGCACAAGACTCTCGATGACAATGTCGGACGAGGGCGGTTGCAGATAGATGTTGTTAATGGCAATTTTAAGCACTCGGCAACCTTGGCACCTCCCCATTCAGCATACATACCGATTGGTCGAAGCAACTAAGCCTGATAAGGCAAGCTTGGCCTTAAACCAAAGCAAGAGAAAAAAGCAGGAGAAGGCATGCACGGTAAACGAAGTAAGGTAAGAAGCAGGAGGAAGTTACAACTAGAGAATGGCAATTAAGCCGGTCTAAAGCATTGATGATCTAGGTAGTGAACTGAATTGAAGACCGCAGAATCCACCGGGCAATCGAAGCAGATGAAGCGACATGAGGAAATTTCCATCACCATCATCCGTTACAGATTGGATTAGGATTTTGTTAAGTCTGGTGTTGCTAATGGCCCGGTCAATCTTGTAAATGAGAGCTTAAACTCCTAATTAGCAACTGATCCAAGTGATGGTGTTGTTAACAGCCCGCCTTGGCTAAGGACCAAGTTGTACTCAAGGTAATATTCAATTAATTGATGATTGTGGTGGTTGTCAGAGTTGTCAGTGTCTCTTGTTCTCTCTCTTTCACACCTCCCACAGCCAGAGGCTCGACGCCTGCCCGGCTCACATAGCGAACACATATCCCTCGACACCGGGCGTGAGCAAAAGCTCCCCCCTCGTGCTGTTTGCGGGCCGCCATAGCCGGTGAATAGTTTTTTTTCACACCCGGTGGGCGCCCAACCCATTTGGGGTTAGTGGCCACAAGTTTTTTCACCAACCAAGGGATGGTACCCACAGCGGGGTACCCCCCCTCCCTCTTGTGAAGCTTCGGGCAAAGCTAGGCAAACCAACTGAGCCAAGCAAGGGCAAGCTCGAGAAATACAAAGGTATTTTTGCTGCGTATCTTGCATATTATTGTTTCGTACCTTCCAGGTACCAAAGATGTGTGCCATTATTGTTGATCTGCAGCAAATCAATAACTCCTTGGCACATAAGATAAACCTTGCTTCACATGAAGTCTCGCAAAGCACTTTGCTTTGCACAATTGAGAAATTGTTTTGTAAATAAAAGGTTAAATTACAGAAGAAACAAGCATAGCTTGAAAGTTACAGACCCTATCACCCACTTGTGGCCAGGTTTTTGGTAATCCATAAGTAAGAAGCTCGCTCAAATTTGGCTCATAGCCATATGTACTCTCGAGTGAGTTAGCGTATGCATCATATACACCCTCTTGTAATGTAAGAACATGAAGACATCTTGACAAGTTTCCCCAAATTTGTATGCTATTAGCATATTCCAGACTTTGGAAATTGATATGCCAAAAGTCTAAAGGGAAGCCTGTGCTTCACATAACTACCCATGGAATTCTAGTGCTCTTGCCAATTTACAGTGGCATAACAAAACAAAGTCGACCTTGTCGAGCATTCATAGATAATTGACCTTGTCAAATTGTACAATATATTGAAAAAAAGATAATACTTGCAATAGATGTGCATCATACCTACTTGGCTTGCTTACTGTTATCCTGAGGATTTGTAGATGGAGCCTTGCTCCCGTGATGTTTGTCAATTTACAATGGCATAACAAAACAAAGTCAACCTTGTCGAGCATTCATAGATAATTGACCTTGTCAAATTGTACAATGTATTGAAAAAAATATAATACTTGCAATAGATGTGCATCATACCTATTTGGCTTTCTTACTGTTATCCTGAGGATTTGTAGATGGATCCTTGCTCCCGTGATGTTTGTCATAACATTTTCATATGCAAGACAACAGGGAAAGGAAAAGTAATTTTGAGTTGCACAGTCTTGATTTCCGTGCCCCGTTGTCGATACTGGGTTGATCATGATTGCAGGGAAAGAACTAAAAACTTGCCTAAGAGCCATACTCTGGCAAATCCAAACTCCAACTAGAAAGAAGGAGGTTTGTGGGCGCCTTGAATTGGAATTACTAATCGGCGCAGGCAACCGTAACCAGTAAAGTCAAAACGCTACATCCGCACCGAATACTTGTATCTTACAAGCCACCCTTGTATTGGCTTTACTGGAGGAAGCCTGCCTAAAGGTGTCTTTTTGAATTGTGGGGTTTAAACCCATCTTTGCTGATTAATGGGAGTAATGTTTACAAGCGTTGCTTGTACTATGAGGGCTTAAATTGCACAAGGAGATTAAACAAAGATTATATCATGGCATCACACATAGCCCTTGCATGCTATACCATTCAGCATGTACTTGAATAATTTGGCAAAAAAAATCGAAATTGATTGCTTACCTTATAATTTACCTATATAAAGTTTCAGTTTCCTAGCTCTAGCCATAGTTTTGATCCCCAATCCATACTGGTCCAGTCCGAGCCCCTGGCTCAGGTCCCTGCCCCTAGGTCAAGCCTTGCTCCTTAGGATCCTTGTCCTAACACAAACAGCATTGTCAAATCTAGACCAGCTCATGAGTTACAAGTGGTGCGGCAATATATGCAAACTCGATGGTAGAAACTGCAACACAAAGTTGTTTCTTGCTGATCCACGAAATAAGACAACCATTATTAAAGATGCAATTGCCACAATTAGATTGCATAGATAAATGCAAGCTCACCCAATCTACATCTGTGTAACCCAAAAGAGAGAGATGGTATAGAGTCTGATGTCAATTGGTGTTGATAGACCAAATCAAAATTTGTAGTGTCTTTTAAGTATTTCAACATACATTTTGCTACAACCAATGCTCAAGAGAAGGATGCGTAAGATGTTTTCCAAGATAATTAGCAACAAACAAAATATCATGGTGAGTGTTCATGCCAACAAATTGAAGACCTCCAAACAAACTAGCATAAGGTTTATTTGTGACAAGCTAACCACCACTTTCAAAAAATGGTTTTTGTAGAACTCGCCAGACAATAAGTATTGACCAAATGTGCAGTAACAAAATACCTTTTCTGTGGTTCCTTTGAATCTAAATGCCAAGACATGAGTCACTATAAAACTTGCAAAGCGTTTACCGCGGCCCTTTACCGCATTTTGTAGAGAGAGAGAGAGAGAGAGAGAGAGAGAGAGAGAGCAAAATGGGGTGGCCAAAGGGGAGTGAGAAGGATTTATTTTGCAAATTAAATATTACCGCTTATATTACCTCACATATTACCACGTATATTACCACACATATTACCTCATAAATTTCTAAAAGGAAGAGAGCGCGGTATGCCATGTTTTTTGCAGGATACCTTGCTCTTCTACCTCCTACCATCATCGCACTTGTAGTTGTATTCTCTCCTTCTCTCCCTCTCAAAGCTCACACTCCTTTCTCTCCTTCTCTCCCTCTCAAATCTCTCTCTCTCTCTCTCTCTCTCTCTCTCTCTTACTTTCTCTCTTACTTTCTCTCCTTGACACACACACACACACACACACACACACATGCACAATCAATCTTTGGTGGAGTGCTCCATCATTCGACGATTGTTAAAGAGGAGAGGGCGGACTGCAAGAGGGCTCTACACAAGAGGGCGCAAGAGATTCGAATGCTAGAGGAACACGAGAGGTAAGCTTCTAAAATAATCCCCCCCCCCTATTGTTGTCTTAAACACACACACACACACTAGAAAAGTTAGATTCAAAGATTTTGTACCTCTTTCATGTTTGGTGTAGGTGCTTCTTGCTTGCTTGTTTGACCTCACTTTGCTTATTTGATTGTTTGTTGTAGGCGTGTGATTAGTTCGTAGATACTTGCTTGATTGCTTGGTGTGTAAATAGGGAGAGAGGAAAAGGAGAGAGGAAAATAGAGGGAGAAAGAGAGATTAACGTAAAATCAATGGTTAATGTTAATTTAATCTTAAGTACAGATTAACGTAGATTCAATTAGAGAAAGAAAAATAGAGAGACAAAAAGAGAAAAAAATTAAACATTAGGAAAAAAAGTGATAGAGTATGATAAATTGTACATTAAAAAAAGGGTTTAAAGAGAGATTAGAGATATAAATATAGTGTATGTGAAATTAGAGAGTGTAAGAGAGGAAGAGAGAGAGAGAGAGAGAGAGAGAGAGAGAGAGAGAGAGAGAGAGAGAAGAAGAAGAAGAAGAAGAAGAAGAAAAGAGATGGAGAAGAGCGATTAGAGGGAGTAGAAAAGAGAGGAAAGAAAAGAGATGAGAGAAGAGCGATTAGAGGGAGGAGAAGTGTTTTAAAAATGTAGATTGGATGAGAGAGAGAAATAGAAATATTAGAGAGAGGAAAAGAGGGATAGAGGGTCTAGAGAGAGTGGAGATAGTGAGAAAGTAGAGAGAGATTATTAGATTAGAGAGAGAAACAAGGATAGAGGGTGTAGAGAGAGTATGTAGAGAGGAAGAGAGAGTAGGTAAATGGTATAGAGATAGAGATTACATGGAGAGAGTCAAGAGTAGGGGATAGAGAGAGTAGTGAGAAGGTAGAGATAGAGATTAGGTGGAGAGTAGATAGATAAGGTTGAGATTTATAAAGAGATTAGAGTGTAGAGAGGTGTACATAGAGTAGATATAGTGGGGGTAAATATTATGTAGATTAGGTAGAGAGGGAGAATACGTAGAGAGTAGCAATAGTGAGAGTTGAGATTAGGGGATAGAGAGAGTAGAGAGAGGGTAGATATAGAGACTAGATAGATAAGGTTAGGATTTAAAAAAAGATTAGGGTGTAGAAAGAGGTGTGGATAGAGTAGACAAAGAGGGTGTAGAGATTAAGTAGATTAGGCAGAGAAGGAGTAGAGATAGAGATTAGGTAGAGAGAGAGAGAGAGAGAGAGAGAGAGAGAGAGAGAGAGAGAGAGAGAGAGGTGGATAGAGGTTAGGATGTAGAGGGAGAGTAGAGAGAGAGTAGGATGTAGATAGAGGGATTAGAGAGGGTGTAGATAGAGAGAGGGAGGATATGTATAGTGTAGAGATAGATAGAGGGACTAGAGAGAGTGTAGATATTTACCTCTAATTAGTGCTCTCTCTATGTTTAGAGGGTAGAGAGTCTAAGGATAGATATAGAGATTAGGTATAGAGTAGATAGATAAGATTAGGATTTAGGAAGAGAGTAGAGAGGTGTGGATAGAGTAGACAGAGATGGTTTAGAGTTTAGGTAGACTAGGTAGAGAGGGAGGATACATAGAGAGTGTAGATAGAGAGAGGGAGGATACATAGAGTGTAGAGATAGATAGAGAGAGTAGGGAGAGCATAGAGATTTATCTCTCTCTATGTTCAGAGGATAGAGAGAGGATATAGATAGAGATTAGGTAAAGAGTAGACATATAAGGTAAGGATTTAGGAAGAGATTAGGTTGTAGAGATAGGTGTGGATAGAGTAGATAGAGAGGCTAATAATATTCTATCTACCTCTCTCTATGCCCTCTCTCTTTCTCTCTGCAACATTGCAACCCTAGACTTATCTTTCTTGCATCGTCCTCAGCCTCCTCATGGGCGAGGGGATACCTTGTGGTGAGCATTAACACAACTTGGCCCTCCCAACCAACACCACCTTGGCCACACATCTAATCTTTACACAATTTTGACTTTATTGAAGCTACCCACAACCTGACTTTGTTGGACTATCCCAACCTCGACTTTACCTGAGTTGCCCTCAACTCTCAGACCTGTCTTGAGCACCACCGTTGACACTATTCGAGCTACCCGTGACTCTCTAGCAATGATTCTTTGAGTCTCTTCATAGGGAGCCTGTGCCTATCATGGCCACTCGAGCCTCATTTCAAGGCAAGTCTACATTTTTCAGGGTCATGGAAACACCCCCAAAGACAAATAGCATACCACACAGGTCTTCAAAATGAAGTCGAGAAGCTTCGCAAGGAGAATGAGGAGCTAAAGCATAGACTCGATGCCATCAAGGCTCAACTCACCACACTAGAGAACCACAAAAAGGAAGAGATGGAAAATATGGAAATCAAGCTCAATAACACAAATATGGAAATAGACACCACCTTCACAAAGGAGGTCAAAACCCAAGTGTAGGATATCATCTTTCGTAACATTGAAGACTATGTAGTGTCCACGCTACGTGAACAACAATGCCAAGAGGATGTCACCCTCAATGTTTACATTGGCATGCTTCCAAGTGACTGGAGAGGGAAGTGGGACCTCAAGCTTAGTAACACAAAGGTGGAAGTAGATACCACCCTTACAAAGGAGGTCAAAACCCAAGTGCAAGATATCATCTTCGATAAGGTTGAAGATCGTGTAGTGTCCATGCTACGTGAATGACAATGCCAAGAGGATATAGCCTTTAATGTTCCACAATTACTTTGCTCACACCCAAACAATAGTCCACATGGTACAATGGGATGAGCCACAATCACCTCTTCTTACACACGAACATCACACCAACCATGCAATCCTCACTTTAAAAAACAAGGCAGATCAAATCAAACTCTATGAGCAATTGCGGCTTCTCAAGGACACCAAATTTTGATTTAAAGAAGATTTAATTAACACCCACCTTACTCAAACAGAAGAAGGAAGAACTCCAAAAGATGTGAGAAGCACACAAAATAAGGAAATGGTCAGTTTATCAAGAAGGTAAATCCATTATCTAGAAGATTTGAGCTCCCAAACCGGCTACCCCCTCACCTCCCCCTTCTTAGGTTTTTTTCATTTCATCTTATCTTCTTTTTATCGCACTTCATCAGACCCTTACTCCTTAATTGAGATGTATGCAACACCCGGGGGGGTCCACCTTTCAAAAATGCCTATAGCACGTCCGTTCAACAGGTGTTTATAGAACCCCTATACACACACACTTCATCATGAATTAAAAGACCCATCTTCCTTCATAAACTTGTAGCTTTCTTTCAATTTCCCATTTTTAAACCCCTCTTGTACATGGAATTCTGTAACTCCTTGGTATATAAAAAACCCCTTCGGGTGAACTCATGTGCTACACTTACATATTTTTAGGCGGAGCCCTCGAGATCCAACAAATCCTTTAAACTTTCTAATATTTTGTTTTTGGTCCCATAGGTCATATTTGACCTTCATGGATGATAATTAAATCTATTTGTCTATATACATCTACATATCATAGATGTCATAATGAATTAAATGCATAATCATTGAGAATGCCAAATGGATGCCAACACAAACATGGAAATGGCAATGCTACAAAGTTTCATTTATACGATGCTTATCTTAAAGGTTACGGGTGTGCTCCTAGTACTAGAATTAGGATCATGCACAAAGGTTCTTAAGTCAATCATCAAGTACATCAACTTCCAAATCACTGGTTGATTTGTCTCACTCTTCAATGTCGAAGATAAGTATACAAAACCTCTAAAATAAATAGAGCTCCCTTGTGAAAGAAGAGTATTAAGAAGAAGCGACCAATATTTGCTGACATGAACTATGTGCTTGAAGAAGACAGTCATAGACTAGATAATTTTATGCAGGTCAACAATAAAGATGCTCATCTGAGCCATCCAAATTGGATGGACCAGATGAGCATCTTTATTTTTTGAAAATCAGTATGGCGGTAATATGCGAGGTAATATGCATGGTAATATTTGCGATAATAATTGTGGCTATATTATCACTGATATTACCATGTATATTGTTAGTAGACCACTACCACGTCCTTTACTGTTTTTTTTGCCGCACATACAATATTTTCTCTTTATATTTTCCTTTTTTAATTTGCGGCAATGCTAGCGGTTCTAGAATTTCCTCTTATAGTGAGTGAAGCTCTCCAAGATCCACCATATTAAATGCTAAAGACAACAACTTCTTGACTTGATGAAGAAATCCCAAATCATTAGAAACAAGGATGGTATCATCCACATAAAGAGCGTCAATCACAAAACTACCATCTTGGTACTTTATATAAAAGTTGGGGTCTGAAGAGCAAGAGATAAATCCTCTAGAGGTGAGAAAAATATCTAACTTTATATACCAGACCCGTGAAGCTTGTTGGGATCATATTTGAGACCATATAATACCCTATGAAGCTGAGTGACAAAGCCTTACTTACCTAGAATAACAAACCCTTCTGACTACTCCATATAAATTTTCTCATTCAAATCACCATTCAAAAAAACAGTTCGCACATCTATTTGGTGAGTCTCTAAATCAAATTGAATAGAAAATCCTAATAAGACTCAAAAACTTGTAATGGGAATAACTGGTGAAAACTTATCTTGATAATCAACATGAGAAACTTGAGAATAATCTTTGGCAACTAAACATACCTCGAATTTATCAAAAGATCCATCTGATTTTACGTTTGTCTTATACACCCACTTACACTTGATAGTTGTAGGACCAGGTGGTAGTTTAGTCAGTATCCATGTACCTTTAGAGATAAGAGAATTGTACCCTGCTTCCATAGCCTCTTGCCATTGGTCATTTTGTAAAAAAGAGATAGCTTCACTATGAGTGACAGGATCTTCAAAAGTAGAGAAAACATTATCAATAATATTGTCATCATAAACATGAGAAAAACCATGTTCAAAATTAATAGACAGGTCAGTAAAAATGTCAATATCATCATTAATAACATTTGAAATTGATGGCTGTGAAGAGAGAATCTGCTAAGCTAGGAAGAGATTTATCATCTAAAAGAAATAGAAACGCCTGAAGCAAAGATTTAGTATCGTCATCATCCATGGACCATGCACGCACCTCCCATAAGCTATCATTAAAAGTAGCATCACGATTCACGATTACTTTCTTGGAGGAGGGGTCATAGAATTTGTAGCCTTTAGAAGTGTCAGAATATCCAATGAAGATAACTTTCAGACCAAGAGTATCAAGCTTTTTTCGTGTCTCTTTGGGAACATGTATATAAGCAATAATTGAGAATACATCAAAAGGTTTGAAACAAAAGGAATTTCACCTATTCATGCTATGATGGGTATCTTACGAGAAGGAGCAGTAGTAGGAAGATGATTCTAAAAAAGTAATGCTATCAAAGTATGTCATAATAATCAATATCTAATTCTCCTAAATGATTTTCTCATATTAAACTGATCATTTAATGTGGGGAAGTGCCAAGGGAGAAAAAGCTAGAATATTGGTTAAGTTAGCAGACCGGCCACAGTAGCTAGGGATCCAAAGGAGGGAAAATAGGGATCCAAAGGGGGGGCCATCTGCAAAAGAGCCATGTGAAACAACGGGCTAAAAAGACCCTAAGGTTCAGCCCATTAAGACTTCCAAAATGCTAAGGTTCCAAAATTCAAAGGTTGTGTCCAAAGGTCAACCTTAGGGAAAATTGGATGCTTAGTGTGTGTGCCCAAAAAGTCTTTCTGCATTCCTACATGGGAGGGGGCGAGCCCCAAAGCTAGGGGATGAGAGAGAAAACCACACACACACACACAGGCTCCCTTTACACAAAGGGAATGAGGGACACATGTCAGCTCCCTAGGCCAGATGCCCACAAGGTGTGCCCAATTCCTATTGGAAGACCCTTGAAGTGGACCAATGAGAATTAAGCTAGAGTAAATCTAGTTTAATTAATTTAAAAACATTTAATAAAAGAAACCAATAAGAATTAAGTGTCCTAGAAGACTATTGGGCAGTCTCCCAAGGGGTCCAATGAGCATTCAGAAGCCCCATGGCTTGCCTGATTCCTATTGGCCAGGAGGCAAAGGGGTCCAATGAGAGTTTAGTTTAATTATTTAAATATCTAAAGCTCTCACAAAAAGGGAAAGGGGGACACATGTCAGAAGGCTATCACTTATGCTGCTTAATTTCTATTGGCTTGACCTGGGGAGGTCCAATGAGGAAAAAGCCAGCCTAACTTAGCAGCTAGGGCTCGCCCAAGAGAGAGGGGGGGCTGATTTTTGCAGAGCATTCACTCACACACTCTCACACTTGACCATGTGTGAAGGGAAAACACTCTATCTCCTCCCAAGCTTTAATGGAGAGCTCATCACCTACTCCAAGCTTGTGAGATAGAAGCCTACATCAACACTCTCTTGGCATGTGGATGCAAATCCAACCGAGAGCCAAGCTTCAATGCATGCTCATCTTCTCTACCAAGCTAATTACTAAGCTAAGCTATGCTAATATGAGTGATTATGTAAGGAGATGTACTTCTTTCTCGTAAGATACTTCTTTTTCCTCTCAATCTACTCTCATACCCTGCTAGCTCTCACCATCTTCGAAGGTGTGTGAGGTCTTGGGTCTGAGAACGGGGATAATTCAAGTTGTGTTTAATTAAGTGTTTTGCTTGGTGTATGAAGCTTCCATCTTCATTGCACTAGCTAGTCTTGAAGTAACACAAAGAATTGTATTGTACAATGTCTCTCTTGATGGGAGAAACCATAATACAAAGCCTTTTGGAGGGGGGGACCGGCTCCATGCAAATCCGGTCCTCAACTGTTGTCAATAGTTTAATTGCTCTCTCTTTTGAAAGTATTGTCGATGCTATCTAACTAGGTGTTATGCTTTTTGTTGCTCTCTCCACCCAAGCACTCTTGTAATTCTCATTAGGAATTTATTCTAATGAAATGCCCACTATGTTCATGCTAATTTCCGCTACAAATAAGATTTTAGGCCATTAAATATTACATTGGTATCAGAGCTCAAGGTTTCTCTTTTCTTGCTCAAGAAGGGAGGTCCTCAAGCTAGCTACAAATGGTTGGTATTATTAATTGCCTGTGAGTAAGTAGAATAGGGATTTTTCAGCCTTGCAGTGCGCCTGCCTTTGTGCAGTTAACGGGGCATCACCGTCGAGAGCTATGGTCTTAATAGTGGAGTCCTACGGGGCTTGCCTACGGCTTAACCACTATTGAGCTATTAGAAGCTTGACAGGAGCCGGTGTTGTTTTGGTGTCGAAAGACCCTCTCTTCTATTCCTTGCAATTAATGGTATTCGAGCCGCGGGTACAGTAGCTTGAGTGCTTTTTCTAAAGGGGTAAAGAGGAGTAGCAACTAGGGCTGGAAGTGCCAAAGTACACCTAAAAAGTTTACACCTAAAAATTGTTAGAATGGCTGACAATATTAAAGAGAGTGAAATTAATGTTGATAACTTTGATTTTGCTCATGAGCAAGCTACTAATGATGCTTCAATGCTTGTTAATTATCTTGTTTCTAGGCTTCAACAAGCCATGGGCAATCCATCTCTCCAAAGTGAAGTGCAACGGCAGCTCCGTGCTCACGGGATTCTCCAAGCTCATCACCATGACGAGAGAACACCTAGGAAGCCTCCTTGTGAGACTACCAAAAGAGGTCTCTCTCCGATTCGGGAAGAAGAAGAGAATCCATATGAAGGGCTCAAGAACTTACTTCTTGATGATGCATCTCCTTCCCAAAGGAGAACTCAAGAGCCTCCACCGAAGGAACGAGAAAGAAGCGAGTCTCCCGCCACCTCGGCGGAGATGGCTCCACGAAGACGGCGGGCTAAACGCTCTCCATCACCACCAAAGCGGAGAAGACCATCACACTCTTCTCCACGCCATAATTCAAAGAGGGATGATAAAAAGCAAGAGAAGAAAAAGGCGAGAAAGAGGACACCCTCTTCTCCATCTTCTTTATCCTCTTCCTCTTATGAAAGCTATGGTGAAGACGACAAAGATCAAGACAAGAAAAAGGCGAGAAAGAGGTCACCCTCTTCTCCACCTTCTTCAAATTCTTCATCTTCTGAAGAAAGTGATGGTGCAACTTTTGAACCATCAAAAAGAAGAGGCCATAGGAAATCCTATGCCGCATGAAAGAGGTCGTCCAAGCTGAAGAAATTCAAAGAGGGAGGGAAGAGAATCTCTTTCCTTACCTATGATGGCACCTTCGGTGCTACAGACAAAGTTTTGGCCTTTATCCAGCAATTCGATGCGGCGTTTGGAGATGAGGGCTTCACGGAGTCCTCTAAGCTACGCCATGTAGCTATGCACTTTCAAAAGTCCGCCAGACAATGGTGGTCTAGCCTATGAGCCAACGGTGAAGCTCCACGAACATGGAAGGCTTTAAGAGCTTCCATTATGAAGCAGTTTTTGGCCACCGATGCCAAAGACAAAGTACTCACCGAATGGCGAAGCTTAAAGCTCTCTCCCAATGAATCCATCCACAAATATGTAGACAAGTTTTGGGACCTACAACTCAAAGCCACTGTCTTCAAAAAGTTGGATTTTGGAGAGCAAAAGCAACAATTTTGTGCGGGCTTAACCGAAGAAATGGCGGAGTATGTCAACTCCCAAAGGCCACGTACCATATCGGCGGTAATACACCATACTATGGTGGCCTCGCGAATCAATTTCCAAACGGGGGGTAAAAGAAATAATAAGCCCCGGAAAACAAAGGTACCAATGAGCCTAAGGGGAAGGACAATGTCCAAAAGTCTCCTAAGGGCAATTCCAACAAAGCTAAAGAGAAGGGAGTTTACAAAGGAAAGAATAAACTCTCTCCTGAAGAGCTTGAGCGTTATCGTAAAGATAACCGGTGTTTCAAGTGCGGCGAACAAGGGCATGCGTACCGCGCTTGTCCCCAAAAGAACAACCGCCAAGATCCTCCTAGAGCTTCTTTGGTTGAAATCCAAGAGGAGGAGATTCACCAAACTCACCACAAAGGATCTCCTCTATGCCATGCTTGGGGAAAGGTAAGAGAACATGATGCTTTTATTCTCTTTGACCCTGGTTCTACTCACAATTTCATATCTATGGAGTTAGCCACCAAGCTAGGCATACAATCCTACGAGATGGGAGATATCCTACCCGCAGACAGTGCCTTCAAGGGGCAAGAAGCTTCAGTCACTCCCTTAATCGGGAAATTGAGGCTTCATGTCCAAGGCTATGTGGACAAAGAGGATTTCTTTATCTCTCCTCTCAAGCATGAGGATGTAATCCTAGGGGCACCATGGTTTGACCGTTTGGCTGCCCATGTTAAATTTCCTGAAAGGAGAATCTCCTTTAAGTTCAGGGAAAAGGACATGTATATAGATGCTAGGGAGATGGGTAACACCATCCCCATTGTACATACACCAGCTTTCAACAAGTCAATAAAGAGCTCTATTTCCGTGTATATGATTTTTGTTAAAGATTCTCAAAATGAACCTAATGCTTTAGCAAAAGAAAATAAAAGTAACCAAAAGGAATTAGAGTTATCCAATTTTCTCAAGGGGTTTCAAGATGTCTTTATTGACGACATCCCTTGTGAGCTACCTCCTAAACGAGGTAATGACGACCATGCAATTGAACTTCTTCCAGGAAGTTCACCGCCTAATAAACCTCCTTATAGAGTTTCTCAAGCTCAACAAGAGGAGATTATGCGGCAAGTGCATGAGTTAATTGAGAAGGGCATGGTTAGGCCTAGCTCATCTCCATTTTGCTCACCTGTGCTATTAGTGCAAAAGAAAGACGGCACATATCGTATGTGTGTCGACTATAGAGCACTAAATAGGATCACTATCAAGAATAGGTTTCCCGTTCCACGGGTAGAAGACCTATTTGATAAGCTACAAGGATCGACCTACTTCAGTAGGATTGACCTAAAAAGTGGCTATCATCAAATAAGGATAGTTGATCAAGACATTGTAAAGACCGCATTTCGTACTACATTTGGTCTTTACGAATACATTGTCATGCCTTTTGGCTTGACTAATGCACCAGCCACATTTAACCGCTTGATGGAGAAGCTGTTCAGACCTCATCGAACCTTCACTGGAGTGTTCTTTGATGATATTATCATCTACTCTAATTCATTAGAGGAACATAAGCAACACCTCCAGGTAATATTTCAAGTTTTAAGAGAGAATAAACTTTATGTTAATCGAAAGAAAAGTGAATTTTTCTTGCAAGAGATTCAATATTTAGGTCACATTATCTCTCAAGATGGAATCCAAATGGATCCATCCAAGTTAGAGGTAATAAAAGGATGGCCTAAACCAAGGAATCTTCATGAACTAAGAAGCTTTATAGGTATGTGTGCATACTATAGACGCTTCATAGAAAAGTTCTCACAAATTGCGGGACCATTACATGACCTAACAAAGAAAAATGTTAGGTATACGTGGTCTGCTAAGGAGAACAATGCTTTCGAAAAGCTTAAAGAAAAGCTTATCTCTCAACCTGTGCTTACACTACCGGATCTCTCAAAACCATTTGAGGTCCAATGTGATGCTTGTGGTGATTGCCTTGGGGCTGTTTTGCTCCAAGAAGGGCACGCCATAGGCTATGAGAGTCGAAGGCTCGACCCTGTTGAGCAAGCTCTAGGCATATACGAAAAAGAACTCCTTGCAGTTCTACATGCCTTAGACTCATGGAAGCACTATTTATTGGGGACTCCTTTTATTCTGCGAACGGATCACCAAAGTCTTAAGTACTTCATGATGCAGACCAAGCTCTCCGACAAACAAATGAGGTGGGCAAATTTCCTTTCGCAATTTCATTTTCATATTGCTCACATTGCTGGCAAGCATAATCAAGTAGCCGATGCACTCTCAAGACGACCGAGAGTGAATGCGGTTTCCATAGCAACTCACAATGATCTATCTTTAATGATAGATGAGTATGCTATTGATCCCGATTTTAGAGATGTGATTTCAGCCCTTGCCTTAGGGAAGAAAGAAGAACCATTTACTTTACAAGATGGCTATCTTCTCTATGGCAATAGACTATGCGTTACTAACTCACTACGTGAGAAAGTAATGTATGAATCTCATGCTCCCCCATATGCGGGGCATAGAGGGATTCAGTCTACCCTAAAGGGAATTGAAACATATTTCTATTGGCCTACCATGAAAGTGAACATACATGAGTATGTTTCCAAATGTGTGGTATGTCAAAAGACAAAATTTGATAGAGGGAAGCAACTTGGATTGCTTCAAACCTTGCCAATTCCTAATTCACCGTGGGAGAGCATATCCATGGATTTTATCTTTGGATTGCCTAAGTCTATCCATGGGAATACGGGAATATGGACGATAGTAGATAGGTTCAGCAAACAATCTCATTTTATACCTGTCAAAAAGACTATCAAAGCCCATCAAATGGCAACCCTCTTCATTTCATAAATTTTCAAGTACCATGGCTTGCCAATGTCCATAGTGTCGGATAGAGATCCTAGAATGACCAGTAATTTCTGGAAGGGTCTCTTTGAGAATTTAGGAACAAGGCTAAACTTCTCTTCGGCCTATCATCCACAAACTGATGGCCAAAGTGAAATAGCTAACCTAACTATTCTCGATCTACTAAAAGCCTATGTAACGGAAGTAGATCAAAGATCCCAATGGGAGAAGTACTTACCCTTAGTAGAGTATGCTTACAATAACACTGTACATACTTCTACAGGAAAAGCACCTTTCGAGGTAATTTGAGGGAAGATCAAAAGTCCCTTGCTACTTAAGGTACATGGGAAGATCTTCGCTGCAGATGAGTATAGCCGAGACCTACAAGAATCTTTCCAAAAGATTAAGGATGCTATCTCTATCTCACAGCAAAGGCAAAAGGCTGCTGCTGACAAGCACAGAAGAGCCCAAGCCTTTAAAGAAAACGATTGGGTCTTGTTAAAGTTTCCCAAGGCTCGCTTAAGGCACACGACGGGCAAGAATCCTACGGGCCACCAAAAGTACTATGCTAAACTAGCAAAAAGGTACTATGGTCCCTTCCAGATTCTTAGGCCAATCAATGAGATGGCCTATCAACTTAAGTTGCCCAATCATTGGCTCATACACAATGCTTTTCATGTGAGCCTCTTAAAGCCTTACAAAGGAGAGCCACCTCAAGAACCAACTATTGAAGACCCACCGGAGATCGAGGACCACGAGGAGGTGCTGCAGCCCGAGTCCATTCTCCGACATGAAGACAAGGTATTAAGAGGCGGTAAGACTATCCGACGATATCTTATTAAGTTTAAGAATTATCCTTTTGAAGATGCTAGATGGATGCAAGGCATACAATTAAAGGATAACCTAAACCTTGTCAATGCTTACAATACTTCCCAAGAGTAAGCAAATGTACAAAAATGAACAAAATTTTTTTGTCTTATAAGACTCTCTTTTTCTTTATTTGTGCACAAAAATAAAGTAGTATGCATGCTTAGATCAAGTTTGTGGAGACGACGTCTCCCAAACACCAAGTAGAGCTTGTCACTCTACTATGGAAGACTGATAGGACTAATGTGCAGACATGCTTGCGGCAGCCTCAGGCTCTCAAGCGCCAAATGGACTAGTCATCCATTATGGAATGATGTCGTAGGGTAACATAGGGATCCTCTACCCGCTAAGAAAAGGACTCATGCATATGCTTTATCTTCTCTACACCATAGTCGAGGACGACTATGATTTCAAGAGAGAGGTAATGTCATAATAATCAATATCTAATTCTCCTAAATGATTTTCTCATATTAAACTGATCATTTAATGTGGGGAAGTGCCAAGGGAGAAAAAGCTAGAATATTGGTTAAGTTAGCAGACCGGCCACAGTAGGGATCCAAAGGAGGGAAAATAGGGATCCAAAGGGGGGGCCATCTGCAAAAGAGCCATGTGAAACAACGGGCTAAAAAGACCCTAAGGTTCAGCCCATTAAGACTTCCAAAATGCTAAGGTTCCAAAATTCAAAGGTTGTGTCCAAAGGTCAACCTTAGGGAAAATTGGATGCTTAGTGTGTGTGCCCAAAAAGTCTTTCTGCATTCCTACATGGGAGGGGGCGAGCCCCAAAGCTAGGGGATGAGAGAGAAAACCACACACACACACACAGGCTCCCTTTACACAAAGGGAATGAGGGACACATGTCAGCTCCCTAGGCCAGATGCCCACAAGGTGTGCCCAATTCCTATTGGAAGACCCTTGAAGTGGACCAATGAGAATTAAGCTAGAGTAAATCTAGTTTAATTAATTTAAAAACATTTAATAAAAGAAACCAATAAGAATTAAGTGTCCTAGAAGACTATTGGGCAGTCTCCCAAGGGGTCCAATGAGCATTCAGAAGCCCCATGGCTTGCCTGATTCCTATTGGCCAGGAGGCAAAGGGGTCCAATGAGAGTTTAGTTTAATTATTTAAATATCTAAAGCTCTCACAAAAGGGAAAGGGGGACACATGTCAGAAGGCTATCACTTATGCTGCTTAATTCCTATTGGCTTGACCTGGGGAGGTCCAATGAGGAAAAAGCCAGCCTAACTTAGCAGCTAGGGCTCGCCCAAGAGAGAGGGGGGGCTGATTTTTGCAGAGCATTCACTCACACACTCTCACACTTGACCATGTGTGAAGGGAAAACACTCTATCTCCTCCCAAGCTTTAATGGAGAGCTCATCACCTACTCCAAGCTTGTGAGATAGAAGCCTACATCAACACTCTCTTGGCATGTGGATGCAAATCCAACCGAGAGCCAAGCTTCAATGCATGCTCATCTTCTCTACCAAGCTAATTACTAAGCTAAGCTATGCTAATATGAGTGATTATGTAAGGAGATGTACTTCTTTCTCGTAAGATACTTCTTTTTCCTCTCAATCTACTCTCATACCCTGCTAGCTCTCACCATCTTCGAAGGTGTGTGAGGTCTTGGGTCTGAGAACGGGGATAATTCAAGTTGTGTTTAATTAAGTGTTTTGCTTGGTGTATGAAGCTTCCATCTTCATTGCACTAGCTAGTCTTGAAGTAACACAAAGAATTGTATTGTACAATGTCTCTCTTGATGGGAGAAACCATAATACAAAGCCTTTTGGAGGGGGGGACCGGCTCCATGCAAATCCGGTCCTCAACTGTTGTCAATAGTTTAATTGCTCTCTCTTTTGAAAGTATTGTCGATGCTATCTAACTAGGTGTTATGCTTTTTGTTGCTCTCTCCACCCAAGCACTCTTGTAATTCTCATTAGGAATTTATTCTAATGAAATGCCCACTATGTTCATGCTAATTTCCGCTACAAATAAGATTTTAGGCCATTAAATATTACAAAGTAGCTTCATCCCAAAACACACCAGATAACCCAGAATGAATTATCATACATCTTATAGCATTGAGAATAGTGTCATTCTTTTGTTCAGTAGCACCTATTCTATTGAGGTGAATATGGAATATTGTGTTCATTGATGAAAAACCACTGTCATCACAATAACTCACAAAATCTCAAGAAACATATTCGCCTCCATTTTCACTGCAGCGTTTCTTGAGGCAACGACTAGTTTGAAGTTCTACAGTACTAGCCTTGTAAAATTGTTTGAAAACAGATAAGGCCTCAGATTTTTGTCTAAGCAGAAAATGAGTCGTATATTGGGAGTAATCATCAATAAATGTAATGAAGTAAAGATGTGATCTCAATGAAGGTAGAGGTCCACGTATACTAGTATAAACAAGATCCAATATATCATGAGAATAAGCTGTATTTGAGAGAGGAAAGTGTTTGCAATTGTGTTTTCCAAGAGCATAGAACTCATAGATTCCCATCTAAGTATGAGCTTTAAGATCCATGCCATGAACAATATCATGACGATGAAGATCAAGAAGTTTTGAAAAATTAGCATGAACAAAGCGATCATGCAATACCTTGTAATCATGATCACCTGGAGAAATGACAACATTGCTACAACATCATTGAGAGAGAGTTTAAACTGATTACCATTTTGAGAAGCAATTGTAATAGTTTGTCTATATTTATCAATACGGCATTTGGTATGATCAAATCCACCAAACAGGCCAAGATCAACAAGTCTGAAACCTGGAAGAAGATTTTATTGAATACTTGGAACATGTAGCACCCACAAAACTTGAGTGAAAGAAGATAACGTACCAAGATAAATTTCCAATACCCTTTTACTTGACAAGTCATATCATCAATAAGATAAACAACATGTTGAACAAGTAGGGATGATAGTTATATATCCACTTAAATTGATATGTCATATTTCTTGTAGCACTAGCGTCAATAATAAAAGGTGAACCATCACATTGTAATGCCACTTTGCGGGCAAAAGGTGAAAGAAGAGGATCTGCCTACATTTTCAAGGTTTGTCAAACTTATAATTTAGGCCAAATTTTGCTATGGCATCCGACTGACGTAAATGTATGATTTATGTGGTTTTTTGGACCAAAAGTGCTTCAAAGTGAACCAATTGGGTTGACATGTGAAGATTGTATGAAGGGATTTTTTTGCTTAAAAAGGTAGAGCTTGAAGTACTGAGTAAACTGGTCCAAACGGCTCATGAAACAGAGCCCCAGTGAGAAAGTTATTATAGTTTGAAGCTGAAAGTGGTTGTAGATTTGAGACGGACAGGGCAGATGGTGACAGATGGTCAAAGGCGGTTTGAAGTGACAAGGGCAAAGAGCTTGAATTATGGAGCCTTTTGGTCTTTTCAAATTGTCAATCAAAGTTGCAAATTCCAGGATCTAAGGGTTTTTAGTTCTACCGGGGCCCAATTTTTATTACCATATACATGTGGTAGTGATCTGTGTGAACACACTTAGGACCGCCGGGGTATTTTTCCCTCTTTAGGAGGTTTAGGGTTTAGGGTTTAGGTTTAGTGTTAAATTGCCTTGTTGCGTAAAGAGTTGGAATCAAAGATTATGCATGAGGAAGATGATATAGACACTTTCCTTGTTGGTGTCAAGGATAACAATAAGCAACTTATTTCTGCAGGTGGACTCATTTCAGACAATTCCCTTCTGTACATTGTTCTCGATGCTTTGCCAGATTCTTACCAGACTTTTGCTGTTACTTGGAGACTTATGACCCAAGGAAATCCTAAGTTGTCAAGTTTGATGCATTATGCACATTGCTGTTGCAATAGTCGCTTTCGAGAAGAAATAGTCTAGACAACATGTAGTTGAACAGGCCTTTATTGTTGTTCAAAGAAAAGGTGGTAGCAGTAATGCAGCCACTTCTCATGGTTCTTCTGCAAGTGGAAAATCACATGTTCCTAATGCTCTGGTGGGAGCAATTTGTCTGGAGATTCTAGTGATAAGGGCAAAAGAAGATACATTGCCATTATTGTAAAGCTAATGATCACTTGATCAAGCAGTGTCCTAAGTTGAAGGCCAAAGAGGCAAACAAGAAAGAGGGTGGTTCCACTGCAAATGTTGGTTCCACTACAAATGCAACTATTGTTGAGTCTTATGTGAAAGGAGATTGTGATGCTGATGTTGATGTAGAATGGGCTTTTGAGGGGCTTTTAGTGGAGACTGTACCTATAATCCTGTTGTCCATGATGCATGCATGTCAGTTGCTGCAGATTCACATGTGTGGTATTTTGACAATGGTGCTACAAAGCACATTACCTCACATCATGATTTGTTCACCTCTCTTGAGTCTGTCCCTCAGGGGAATTCAGTTACTTGTGCCAACAATGCCTCTTATCCGGTTCAAGGAGTTGGAAACTCACCATATCTCGCTGACTGGGCATCCAATCGACAAGCCGTCAGTTCCTGTTAACTTCATACAGTGGATACTACATCCACAAAACCTTTCGAGCTCCAAAAACTCCTCGATGGCACATTTTTCAAAGGTGTAAAACCGGGCCAGAACTGTTGGAATTAGGGTTGCAGTAAAACAAACACAGCTTGGAGAAGATGAAGGAAGCTTAAGAGTGTTTTACTTAGTGTGCAATGGAAAGATAGATAGCCCTATAATGATGGGCATGTATCGGGGGGAAAAACCTCCTAAAGAGGGAAAAATGCCCCGATGGTACTAAGTGTGTTCACACACATCACTACCACATGTATATGGTAACGAATCCCCCCTGAACTAATGCGGTGAACGAGAGCTGGCACATAGAGTAAAGGGAAGTAAGGACATGATTAGTCCACAAAGGGGAGTGTTGGCACATAAGCCAAGCTGGTCTCTCCTGTTGAGAGCCTCTCCCTGACATAGTGGTAATGCACCTCAATGTGCTTTGTGCGAGCATGAAAAATGGTTTCCTCGCAACTATCAATGCACTCTAACTGTTAGTGTAGATAGTGTTGGTAGTGTCCTATCCAACACCCAAATCATTCATAAGGCGTCCGAGACATACAACTCAACCGTAGCTATGAAGATTGTCCTGTACCCAGCCTCACAACTGGAAGTAGCCCACAGTAGGTTGCTTCTTTCTCAACCATGATATGCATGAATTGCCAAGCATGAAACAAAACCACTTGTGGACACTCGTGTGTCAAAAAAACCAGCCCAATATGAGTCCAAAAAAGCATGTAAGACTTGCGTCAATGATTCCCCCTTGGGATAAAAGAAGCCAAGATATAAAGTGTCATTCAAGGAGTGTAAAATCCTCTTGAGAGTCTGCCAATTCTTAAACCCTAGTCTATGCATAAATCTACCAACCTATGAGATTGCAAGTTGAATATCCGGCCTCGTGTTGCATACATAAATGAGGCATCCAACTACAGTTTGGTAAAGAGTGACATCTGCAGGATCACCAGCATCCTGAAGACTCAATTTCAAACCTGTTTCCATGGGAGTGGCAATAGGTTTGCAATCCTCAAGTCCAAACTTACATAGTAATGTCTCTATGTAACTTTTTTGACACAAGGCCCAAATATTTCATCTTGAAAGTAGCATTCAAACACCCTTAAATTCAGAAATATGTCTCTCATTTGGTCCAGTGATCAGAAAATCATCCACATAAAGAACCACAATGAGAAGTACATCAACCTTACGCTTTACATACAATGTTCTTTCTATTGGACTGTTATGAAACCCTCGTTTGACCAAATGAGTGTAAGCCTTCTCATACCAAGCACGAGGAGATTGCTTCAACCCATATAAAGCTTTGTTACATTTGCACACTTTATCCTCTTGTCCTTTCTTGACAAAACCGCAAGGCTACATTTATTGATGCACCCATAAATAATTATCGAGGATATGCATAAGAAGGATAAATTGAAAATGCTTTATAAACATCTGTTTTTTAATTGCAAGAAAATGTAACTAAATTTAAAGTACTACAAGAGAAGCTCGAGATAGATAACGCCACCCACTTTAAAAAATATATGATTTATTTATTTATCATTCACCACAATACTACAAGAGCTTTGCACTCCACTACTCAATAAAAAGAATCAAGCTCGCGATGGTGTCATTTGCCATGCAATCTCGATAGAAAAACTTGATTGTGCCTTTTGTGATGAGCTTCTCTTGAATGGGAGGGTGTTCAACTTTGGCAAGATATGTATTTAGTGACTGAGTACAAATTTGTATGTGAGTGTGAATAATGTAGCATGATGAGTATGATCTTAAGAAGATTGCTAGGGTCTCACCCATGCAGGCTCGTTTAACAGATACAGAAAAAATAATTGATTCAATGATGTAGCATACACAGAAAGAAAACTAGTGCTTGATTGTACAAACTTACAGCTTCATAATCACCCAACCCATGGGCTATGAGAGGTAGGGGGAGACTCAATCAGTGTCTGGACAACTCAAGACGGATGTATTTTGAGATGCATCTGTCGCTTGGTGGGTATTGAATGTTCGAGAAGAAGAAAATGTCTTTGGGCTCACCTATTTTGGAGCTCATGATGATGATGATGATTTAAGTTCTGATTGTAGATTGGTTACATGAAAACTCATCCTTCTCAATCTTGGCAAGATTATTGTGCTTCTCACTGATACGAACGCACTTTTTTGTGTGTTGCAGACCGGCTCCAATTTTCCCACTTTACTCCTTGGGTCCATCGTTCCTAGAAGGATATGTATGAACTCGTACATGCTCAAGTTGGCAAAGAGAAGAGTCAAAACATCGAGGGGAACAACAAAACTCAATTCAGCCACCGTGTGCCCCTTTGAAGCAAAGGAGGAGGTGAAAGTATTATGAACTCGGGGAATGGTCGCACGAGGAGCATACCTCTTAGCATTTGTCCTCTTCCTATGAGACCAAACGGATACAATCCTTGTGGAGTTAACCAATGCTTAGTACAAAAATAGAATGAAGTAAAGTGAGAGATTGGAATCATTAGCACTATTGTGAATCGATCACTGCAGAGCTTCGTCAAAGTCCACCTCTGGAAGCAGCGTCCGGTGTTATGCGCTCCTGCAGACTCTACTGCGGCAGTGTCATTGGACCTCCATACCGAGATCTCTGCTGCAACGAGAGAGAGAGAGAGAGAGAGAGAGAGAGAGCCTTCGTTCTTGCATCGTAGCTCTGAGAGGAAGAGAGATAAGATGCTTCCGAGAGGTGTGGCCCAGGTGGGTGGTTTCTTTCGTGTTCCTCTTCTTATAGAGGACACTGCTTTGTATCGGCCCCACCATTTCTCTCCACCCATTTTTCGTTAGATGGCTTATTGGTATATTCTAGGCATTCCGTCACTGTACCATGCAAAAGGGTTGTTGGGCTCCTCTTCGTCTGATCGTGCTCCGAGCAAGGTGCACTCCAAGAGGAACACAGCCTCAAGTTGGTTGTCAAGAAGCTTTTCAAATCATCACAGAAGCAGAAGCACTTGAGAAAGTGCTTCCAGGAAGGCCAAATTTTTTTGAAGATGTCGTTTCAAGCCAATAATAAAACTCAAAAAGGCAATAATGCAGTTCAAATGCCAACATTCATGGTGGAGAGAAAGAGAAAGAGTCTGGTTGGTAGAAGATAGCGAGAGAGGGAAACTTAGACAGCCGGTATTGTGTGCACCTATACTTGGCGGCAGCTGATTGAGAGGGTGGGAAAGAGGGAGAGAAAGCTGTCAGTAGCTGCATGCAAAAAGGGACTGTGTGGGGGATGGGTTACGCATGCGAAAGGAAAGCTAGGAGCGGTGGTTGGTCTGGCGGCTCCAAAGAGAAAGAGGGAGAACTATTGTGGTTTGGGATAGATAATCGCTGGTGGCTGGTCTTGCTGTTGCATAATCGTCCCCAAAAAAGAGGCAATTGGTGGGTAGATGGGCGCCGTCAATCACCAATGAGAGAGAGAGAGAGAGAGATTCCCACGGAGGTCAAACATGACCTACGGGACCAGAAACAAAACCATACAACGGGTCTGCTAAGTTGGACGCACATACATCTCATTTAAGGACTGAGGGTCCAACAAAAAGGACAACCTAAGAAGGGGCAGGTGAGAGGGAAGCCGGTTTGGGAGTTCAAAACTCTTGGATGATGGCTTTACCCTTCTCGATAAACCGCCCATTTTCCTTTTGCTCGTGCGTCGTGCATCTTTTGAAGTTTTGTCTTCTTTTGTTTGAATTGAGTGGGTGTAAGATCTTCTACAAGCCAAATCTTAGTGTCTCTGAGAAGCCTTGATGGCTGTAGGAGTTTGATTCGATGCTCTTTAGTCTTGATAGTGAAGATGGCATGGTTGGTTCGGTGCTCGTGTGTAATAGTGGTGATTGCCTCTTCATCCCATTGTAGCATGGGAAGTGCCGCTTGAATTTGAGGAAGGGCTTTCTTGATTTCGATGTCTCCCTCCCGTTTCCAATCAATTGGGAGACCAACAATGCAAACATTGAGAGCAATGTCCTCCTGTCGTTGTCGTTCGCGTGATGTGAATGTTACACGATCGTTGATCTTGTGAGAAACAACTTCTTGCACTTGAGCCTTGACCTCCTTTGTGAGAGTGATTTCCACCTCCGCTTTGGTTTTAGTGAGCATGGCTTCTATATTTTCTGTTTTTTCATCTTTGCATTTCTCCACTGCGATGAGACGGATCTCGATTGCTGCGAGCTTTTGTTTCAGGTTGTGATTCTCCTTGCGGAGTCTCTCAACCTCATGCTGAAGGCGAGTGTGGTTGTCGAGCATCGGGGGTGTTGTCACAACCCCTGCAAAAGTAGGCTTGCCTCTAGAGGAGGCCTCGATTAGTCATGCTCGCAAGAACTGCAAGCTCTTCCTGTCCTTTGTAGACTTGAGAAGTCGGACAAGCAACCTTGATCGAGGGGCTTATGGCCACCTTAACTGCCACTGGTGGTGCTTATGAACCACCGGTGGAAGTTAAGGTGGTCATAAGCCCCTCGATTAGTCATGCTCGCAAGAACTGCAGGCTCTTCCTGTCCTTTGTAGACTTGAGAAGTCGGACAAGCAACCTTGATCGAGGGGCTTATGACCACCTTAACTTCCACTGGTGGTGCTTATGAACCACCCCTAACTTCCAATAACCCTACTTCCAGTGGTGGAGACTCGTCAAATGCTCAGTGGGTTCGAGACATCGCAAGCAGCAGGTCGCGGGCAGACTTTGCAGTAGCTATTGTGTTCGCAGAGCAGGTCGCAGGCAGCAGGGGCGGGCAAACTTCGCAGAACAGTTCGCAGTTGTTGGTGTGTTTGCAGAGCAGGTCGCACGCAGCAGGGGGTTAGCTCGGACGACAGGGCTGGCATGGGGGAGAACGGGGCTGAGGCGAAACGCCCAACCAGGCGCCGCCCTGCACCTGGCACGACGTTGATGTCCTCTAGGGTTAGGGTTTCTTGGCAAGCAAGCTGGTTCGACGCGCGCGCGCGAGAGAGAGAGAGAGAGAGAGATTTTGATAGGGGTTGGCAGCATGAAATGAGAGAGAGTGTGCATGTGTGGTCGGCACAAGCAAATCAAGTAGAGAGATTGAGTGTCGGGTGATTGCATGAGGGTGAGCGAGAGAAGCTGGCGGTTAGCCAGCGACAGATAGAGAGAGACGAGATTGAGATTGATAATCGTTTTGATTGCGGGCCGCTAAAACGCGTGGCTGGGATAGGTTGGCGGCACCTCTGAATGGGTAAAGTGGCGGGTGATCATCACGCTGCTATTTTGTTGCACCACTGCACGACAGGCTGCATTGTTGTGGGTGTGATATCGTAGAGGCCTGCATTGTGGTGCTGGCATCCAATGTTGGGCGCCAATGACGACGGCGCGGGGGGGGGGGGGGGGGGGGGGGGGGGGGGGGGGGGGTTGAAGATGAGAAGCAGAGGCAATTGAACTGTGGTCGGTGCGAGAGAGAGAGAGAGAGAGAGAGAGAGAGAGAGAGAGTTAGACAGTGTTCGAGTGTTCTGTAGATTATGATGGTTGTGTGTGTGGGTGGGTGTGAGAGAGAGAGATAGAGAGAGAAAGAACGAGTGTTCGACTCCGCGAGCTGAGAAATAGAGAGTGATTGGGTGGGATGTGCATGTCACAAGGGAAAGAGAGAGAGAGAGAGAGAGAGAGAGAGAGAGAGAGAGAGAGAGAAGATGGTCTCTATGAATGTCGGCTTCGGATTACTTTGACATCAAAATTTCTCATTCACTTCTTCTTCTATTTCATCTATCTTGCCCAATAATAGCCCGTTCCTTATTATAACGTAGTATATGAGTTCAATATGTAAGGCACATCTCCTATCCTTCCCGGTGTATGCCCTTTGTCGATACATAATAAGATCATGACAGGGTTTTGATAAGGCTATCAAGGTCAATAGCTAGCAAAGTGTTATGCACTAGCAAGAAGTGCAATGCTATGTGTCTTGATGATGTCAGAACGGAGATTAAACTCTCATGATAAATAGATATTAAAAAAAGAAAGTATCCACATATAGTTTGACAAGCGTTGTATACTAATAATCACCGATATAAAAAAATAAAAATTTAAACAACCTGATAAATGAAGTACAGGTAAGAATTGCTTATCTTTGGAAATTTGCGACGCTCATAGCGACGCCGATTGGGCTAAAAAAATAACAGAGCGCGCCCAAAAACTCAGATCTCAGATCTGAGTTTTTCGGCGCCCTCAAGCAAGGAGCAGGTAACGCTCTCTCTCTCTCTCTCTCTCTCTCTCTCTCTCTTTTTCTTCTCCACACACACACACACACACAAACACACACACACACACACACACACGAGGAGAGGAAGGAGAGCCAAGTATGCTCCTTCCCTCTCCTCACTCTCATGTTCCCTTCCCCTCTTTCTCTCTCCCTCTCTCTCTCTCTCACACACACACATACATACACACACACACATAGTGTTTTTGAGAGAGAGAGAGAGAGAGAGAGAGAGAGAGCTAGAGTACAAACATAAACAAAAACGCACACACACATACATAAACAAAGAATGCACACACACATTGAGAGAGGAAAAGAGAGAGAGAGCATGCATAAACAAAAAACGCACGCATTGAGAGAGGAAAAGAGAGAGAGAACATGCATAAACAAAAAACGCACACATTGAGAGAGGAAAAGAGAGAAAACATGCATATGATCCAAAAAAACGCACACACATTGAGAGAGAAAGAGAGAGAAACTAATTTAACGTCGTAGGAAACTAATTAAAATTAAAAGACCTAAAGATCTAGCCGACGAGGAGTTGAACTCAAGACCTATTATTCAAGAGGGAAATGGCATAACCAATCTATCATACTTGGCATGGGTGATAGAAAGGTTATACCATTTATCTCTTTTTATTGGCACACACATCCACACACGCGCACACACACAAGAAGAAGAGAGTTATAACGTCGTAGGAAACTATCTTAAAAGACGTTAAAGATTAGGTTCGATGTAGACTTACGTTAAATTAGATTTAGGTTTATTTAAGTTAAATTAGATTAGATTTAGGTTTATTTTTAATTAGATTTACGTTTATTTACGCTAGATTTAGATTTACGTTATATTAGATTAGATTTAGGTCTCCATAGACTGCGATGCCTGCATGAAGCGGGTGAAGAAAGCCCTCAATGGAATATAGGGTATTGCTGCCTTCACTCATGGTGGGCTCCGTCGATCCAAAAGTACTGGTGAAATGTCTTCAGAAGATAGGGAAGAAGGTGGATCTTCAGGGCGGCAAGATAGAGTCACTACATCCCCGACACAATGACCATCTAGACAACCTCTAGTCATTCAACAGCAACTTCAAAGTTAGTAACAAGAGCAAGAACGGTCTAAAGGGCCAATTGCTGTCGTCAGATGTGGATGGAGATGAGGCAGCGTCACCGCCGGAAGTTAACTCTCACATCTTTAGTGATGAGAATGCCAACTCTTGCCGAGGTATGTGAAAAACTATGTGTTAAATTAGTTTTAAGGTTCTTATAATCCCTGTTAGTTTAGTTCTTTGTTTTTAATATAACATAATTTACGTTAGATTTAGATTTATGTTATATTAGATTAGACTTAGGTTTATTTAGGTTTACCCACACACACACACACACACACACACACACACACACACACACACAAGAAGAAGAGAGTTTTAACGTCGTAGGAAACTATCCCAAAAGACGTTAAAGATTAGGTTAGATGTAGACTTACGTTAAATTAGATTTAGGTTTATTTTTAGTTAGATTTACGTTTATTTAGATTTACGCTTATTTATGTTAGATCGAGTCCACGCAAGAATTACTTACGGCTTAGGGTTTAGAGTTAGACGAACAGTGAAAAGATCTACTATGAAAAGATGTTAAGATGCTGTGAAGTGCTACAGCTAGAGAAGAGGCAAAGGGGTTTTGTCCACTACATGCAGTATCATGTAGACGTGGGTCTGTAGATTTCTTGTACCCACAAATATAGGTATTGACCAATAAAGACGAGATTATAACCCGGTGGTTCTGATGATCTCCGTGCACCTCTAGACCGAGGTGTGCGGGGATTGGACATGACTAGAGAATGTGAGGTAAAGAGAGAGAGAGAGAGAGAGAGAGATAAGACGAAGAATGCCAATAGAATATTAAATTTGTTGTCTAGGTTATAAGATTTTTATCCTCATTATGAGTAGTGACGAGGATGTGGGACCGTCCAACCGAAACACCTATCTCTCAATGAGGGTCTTATGTCCTTGTAATCAATGCAAGCATGCTGTGCGACGGACAAGACGTGTTTCTTTGCAGCACGTTCACGAATTTGGCGAGTTCGATCCATCTATTATAGATCGAGTTGTTGCCAATTATAACTCGTCGGACTCTGACGCTTAAGGGATATGTGCGTCAAAAGGCACGTCCGGAGGGTAGCATGGCAGAAGGTTGGTTGGTATCAGAGTCCCTAATGTACATTGGAGAGTGGCTAGACGGATTTGATAAAGCCCGGGACACGCTATGGTGAACCATAGATGATGAGCGCATATCTGGGATTGTCATGTGCAATCTCGGTGTTGAGAAGAAGATGACGGAAGATCTAGAGGCTAAAATCAACCGATTTTGCATGCTTCACAATCCAGTGATGCAAAAGTGGATTTCACAATATGAGGATGCAAAGCAAGAGCGACAAAGGGCACGAATCGAGTGGAGACGGGGAAGACGACCACCGATGCACTATGCGACGGGTCTGGAGAGCCTACCAACCTTCATGAGCTTAAGATGGTTGCACAACCAATTGAAAAGCGCACAACAATGCGGTGACGAAGGGACTGAGGAAGAGTGGGAGTACTCTCGGGGTTGCGCGACCAAGGTAAGTTTGCAATGTACGACATGCTAGTGACTTTATTTCTAAACGTTTGAACGGCCACTCATAATCTTTGTTCGTTGTAGTATAAGTCATACACAGCAGCATGGTGTAAAGGTCGACATTTTAGGATGGAACGGATCGACAAAAAGCGTTTTACTCAAGATTGTGGAATCATGGAAAAATTTGAACAGTCTAGTCGACGACGTTTCTCTGATGCAGATCCTGTGGTGGTGGAACTCACTTACTTCGGCACGCTGCAAGAGATTTTGAGGATCGATTATAGAGGATTTTTTGTCGACTTGTTCGACGTGCAATGGTTCAAGATAATCATGGAGGGTCGCAACGCTACTGTGCGTAGAGGAGAGTCTGGTTTTCTTGAGGTGGATTCTACTAAGAAATGGAGTGACCTAAGAGACACTTTCGTACTACCACAGCATTGTGAACAACCAAGTATGTAAATAGTTAACATCCCCCTTTTACAAGTTATGTGCTTGAAAGCTCTCATGTAAGTTATGTGGCTCTGGCAGGTAATATTTCATCCTACAAAGTCTACATCAAACTGGTGGTATGTCATAGAGGTAGCCCCTCGTAGTGCAAGGACGTATGAAGGCTACCATGTGCCAATCACAACGGCATCAATGGAGGAGATCAGAGAAGATGCTCAATCAAAAGCCGCTGCGGTGGTGCCAGACGAGAATCAAGATGCTACTACTCTATATGGGGTGCATGCAGAGGAGCTACAAAATGAAACAGAGGATATGTGTTTAAACGGAGAGCTCTATATAGATATAGGAAGTTATGCTGAGTTATGCGAGGATGAGAGAGAGATCTCTTAAAGCCACAAATATTGTATTTGAACAATTTTCACTATAAGAGGTTATGTGCTCTTGTGACGCCTATAGCGACGGAAATACACTGGGTTTTTATAACCCCCGGCGTCGCTATAACCGTCGCTAAAAGCGTCGCTACAAGAGCGTCGCTATATGCGTCGCTATAGCCGTCTCTATAGGCGTCGCTATAGACGTCGCTATATAGCGACGTCTATAGCGACGCCTATAGCGACGCTTATAGCGACGCTCTCACAGAAGAGTATAGCGACGCATATAGCGACGCTACAGAGCCATAAATAGCGACGCTTATAGCGACGCTTGAGAGAATATTTTTTTGGTGGCAGGGCATTGAATGCCCTGCCACCCATCAACCATATTGTACTTGATTCACTTTTTAAAAAAAGTGCAAAGGTAAATAATAGACCCAAAATAGTCACCCACAAGACGCATTGTTTGCAAAATTGACAATTGTACACATCATAGACAAACTGAATTGATTGGCAAATGTAATAATGACAATTGTACAACATCATAGGCATAAAGAATTGATTGGCAAAAGGAATTGCGGTGACAAATGTAATAATATACATGGTTCAAAAAGACGTATAAAATCCGTCTCATGATACATAAGCTATGAGAAACCCTAAACTAATGCTATCTAGCTACGGCTAAACTGACGTCGTCTAATCAGACGTCTCATCGCGTCCAAGCGGCGTATCTGTCGGATTCTGCAAAAAAAGACAATAAGACAGTTTTCAGTAAGTATAAACATATAACGACATTTATAAAACAATACAAAAAATAAAAAAGAGTAAACCCTAATACTAACCATGCCGCCGCGAGAACTGAGAATGTCCATCAGGGCGTTTAAGCCCTTCCTGCCTGCGTACTCGCGCTCGTACGGTGTGGGATCACGTCCTGTCATCGACCACTGTCAAAATATACAAAGATTTCATTATGTTAGAACTAAAAAACTCATAAACCCTAAACTATCGAACATGCATAAAGAGCAATGTGAAAAGACTTACAAAATCGGCCTCAAATGATGCCCATCCACCGCTCCCCAAGTGGTGCGAGCTCCCTGCCTCTACTCGCGCTCTGGCTGCATCCTTTTGTTGCTTCCACTTGTCGGGATTCTCGCGCGCTGCTTTCTTCGCATTCTTCCAATCTTCTTTGGCCAGCCAATCTGGCCTATTCCACCCATTCTTGATTGCTTTTTGCACTTCGGAACGCTTGTGTTTGCAGTATTCGCGCATTCGAATCTTCATCAGGTCTTCATTGAAGCGCTGATCCCGTGTTGGAACGGGAAACTCATCATGAAGTATGCTGATGACTCTGTTTTTTAAATCACTTGGTACTTCACTCCATTTGTTTAGTATATAGTGTCTAAACAGCTGAGAGCAAAGACCACGCATGCGCGAGATCACCTTCTTGCCGTCATCATCCATGATGATGCCGCCGCTGATGTCGACGGAGTAAGGCAAGCCCTCTGGCCGGTGACGCGTGAACCTGGGTGTCCCGGCAGGGGTCTCTAGCGGCGTGTCGATGGGGGTACGGACGTCAGGTGTCTCCACCGGCGTCTGGGCCCCGAAGCGAGGAGTGTCGAGTGGGGTGGCTCCTGGCGGAGTAGGTAGAGGTGTGTAGCTTCTAGGAACAGTCAGCCGTGCAAAACCTGGCGTAGACGGCGATGTTGTGGCTGGTGTGGGGGCGGGCAAAGAAGGGGAGGGTAAAGAGCCTCGTCGAACACGAGGCGGTGTGGAGGCATCGGTGGCGGAATCCCCACAACAACCGCCACCGCCACCACTAGAGCGCCGGTGTCTAGACGAGTGTGACGCTCGTCTCGTCGACGCCGAAGCTTCGGAGCGCGCCGAATGCTCCGAAAGAGAGGGAGATGCGGATGGTGTAGGAACGCGCGATGATGCGCCAGAGCGATGACGCTCCACGTACCACTGTCTCTGCTGCGGTGACAAAGAAGAAAGAAACTCCTCATCATCCATACCTGCATTAAACACACGAATATTTAAACTTAATATTGAATGAATAGAGTAGACAATGACGCAAAGACCATTAAATACAATGACGTAATGACGCATATAAATACAATGACGCAATGAATCGAGTGGTAGAAGAGGCAAGTCGAAAACTTAGAATTTTCAATCAAAAGATGTGAGCGCGAGTAGAAAAGAGCGTTACACACCATGGAAGCTACTTAGAGAGCTAGAGCTTTTACAGCACGGAGCAAAATTGTTCAAATACAATATTTGTGGCTTTAAGAGATCTCTCTCTCATCCTCGCATAACTCAGCATAACTTCCTATATCTATATAGAGCTCTCCGTTTAAACACATATCCTCTGTTTCATTTTGTAGCTCCTCTGCATGCACCCCATATAGAGTAGTAGCATCTTGATGCTCGTCTGGCACCACCGCAGCGGCTTCTGATTGAGCATCTTCTCTGATCTCCTCCATTGATGTCGTTGTGATTGGCACATGGTAGCCTTCATATGTCCTTGCACTACGAGGGGCTAACTCTATGACGTACCACCAGTTTGATGTAGACTTTGTAGGATGAAATACTACCTGCCAGAGCCACATAACTTACATGAGAGCTTTCAAGCACATAACTTGTAAAAGGGGGATGTTAACTATTTATATACTTACTTGTTCACAATGCTCGGGTAGTACGAAAGTGTCTCTTAGGTCAGTCCATTTCTTAGTAGAATCCACCTCAAGAAAACCAGACTCTCCTCTACGCACAGTAGCGTTTCGACCCTCCATGATTATCTTGAACCATTGCACGTCGAACAAGTCGACAAAAAATCCTCTGTAATCGATCCTCAAAATCTCTTGCAGCGTGCCGAAGTAAGTGAGTTCCGCCACCACGGGATCTGCATCAGAGGAACGTCGTCGACTAGACTGTTCAAATTTTGCCATGATTCCACAATCTTGAGTAAAACGCTTTTTGTCGATTCGTTCCACCCTAAAATGTCGACCTTTACACCATGCTGCTGTGTATGACTTATACTACAACGAACAAAGATTATGAGTGGCCGTTCAAACGTTTATAAATAAAGTCACTTGCTAGTCGTACATTGCAAACTTACCTTGGTCGCGCAACCCCGAGAGTACTCCCACTCTTCTTCAGTCACTTCATCACCGCATTGTTGTGCGCTTTTCAATTGGTTGTGCAACCATCTTAAGCTCATGAAGGTTGGTAGGCTCTCCAGAACCGCTGGATAGTGCATCGGTGGTCGTCTTCCCCGTCTCCACTCGATTCGTGCCCTTTGTCGCTCTTGCTTTGCATCCTCATATTGTGAAATCCACTTTTGCATCACTGGATTGTGAAGCATGCAAAATCGGTTGATTTTAGCCTCTAGATCTTCCGTCATCTTCTTCTCAACACCGAGATTGCACATGACAATCCCAGATATGCGCTCATCATCTATGGTTCGCCATAGCGTGTCCCGGGATTTATCAAATCCGTCTAGCCACTCTCCAATGTACACTAGGGACTCTGATACCAACCAACCTTCTGCCATGCTACCCTCCGGACGTGCCTTTTGACGCACATATCCCTTAAGCGTTTTCATGAAACGCTCTAAGAAGAACATCCATCTGGAATGAACTGTGCCAGCTATTTCCACCTCATCAACTATGTGAATAAGAAGATGCACCTGAATGGTTAGCATTGTAGTAGGAAAATGTTTCTCAAACATGCACACAAGCTCCGCAGCATTTAGTTTGGCGAATGGTATGGAGTCTACGTCGATCTCCTTTTGTGAGATCCATTGCACCAGCTTTGCAAGTTTGTAGATTGTGTTACGGATGTCGCGAGACAAACATCCCTCAATGGCAACCGGTAAAATAAACTGTAAAGTATGTGCAGCAATGATATTAAAGTCCACATTTTATGCAATGATATTAAAGTCCACTATGAACGTACCTGACACATTTTATGCCAATCGTGTGACTTCAAACCGGTAAGCTTTCCTTCTTTAGTAAAACACGTTCGGAGCGAGTGCATTACGCCAGTGGGGGTCCGCAAAGATCGAATGGCCTCTTTTACTTTGCGTTCTTGGTCTCCTGTGAAAATCCATGGTGCTTTAGGGAGTTTTATCGATCCATCAGACGCTATTTGCGGCCAATATTGCTCCATACGATCCACATTTCTAAGGTCAACTCTGGCTCCCAAAGTATCTTTCTTGCCGGTCAAATGGTCCCATAGTAGATTACCCACATTCTTGAATATGTGCATTGGATCGAGCAAGTGATTGATCACGAGTCGAGGCCAGTATGGTAACTCGTACCATAGAGATAGTCTCTTCATCCCTGGAGGCAATCCGTCATCGCACATCTCCTTCTGCTCTAACCATGCTTGTGCAGACATCCTTGGTGGCTCTCTTCCCAAAAAGCCGTCGCGTAACACATGATTCTCCGGAAGATACGCTTGATGACCTTCGTAGATTTGCTTCTTCAGTGAGGGTGCCCTACGTGCATTCAGTCTAGGTCCACATGTGACACATGCTCTGTATCCGCTTGTTTGAAGCCCTGCATGTATACACATGATAATAGATCAACTATGGGGAAAAACAAGATTTACAGTGTCTGAGAGAGGAGTGTCAATAGATCACCTGAGCATTCTGTTAGCCCGGGATAGTCATGCATGGTCCACATTAGAATACCTCTGATCAAAGCATTCCGTCGTCCTGTGTGTCGGCTCATATCCACCACCTCTATGCCAATCCACAATTGTTGTAGCTCTTCCAATAGTGGACGAAGATACACATCCATATTCCCCACTTTATATCGCCCTGGCACAATCAAGCTTAGCCATAGGTGCCCCTTCTTCGTAGTCAACCACGGGGGAATGTTGTAGTTGACGATGACAACGGGCCATACACTGTAAGATGTTGATCTTTGACCAAATGGATTTACGCCATCCATAGCCAGGCCTAAGCGCAAATTTCGAGCTTCCCTGGCAAAATCCGACCATGTTCCATCTATATGTTTCCAGGCTGCGCAATCTGCAGGAATTCGTAGCACACCATCCGAAGATTTATTCTCCTCATGCCATGATGCTAGGGCGGCCATGGACTTACATTCGAAGAAATGCTTGATGCGAGGAAGCAAAGGAAAATGTCGCAAAACCTTTTGTGGAATTTTTGTCCCGTGGAGATCTACTCGATATCTTTCGGAATCACATTTCGGACACTTCTCCATGTCTGTGTATTCCCCTCTGAAAAGAATGCAGTCATTAGGACAAGCGTGGATAGAATTGTAATCCATCCCCAAGTTTCGCAAAATCTTTCTTGCTTCATCTCGGGAATCTGGCATCACATTGTCAGCTGGTAGAATGTGCTCTTTCAGCAATCTACACAACATAAAAATATGATACAGTCGTGTAAAAATCTATCAGATCATTATACACCATGAGTTCTATTAAAGTAAACTAATTGTAATAGATCACCTGAAAAGCGCTGTGACGCTAGTGTCACTCCATCCAAACTTTGCCTGCATGTTGAGAAGAACCAGGAGTGCTTTCAATCTAGACATACGTGCTCCATTATACAATGATGTATCGGCTTCAGTTTTCATATCATCATAGATAAGCCTTTCTGAATCCATGATCGTCTCGATCATTTCATCAATCTCGGGCTCAAACATTGCCTCGTTGGGAATGTGCTCTGCATGATCATCCCCCGAGCTGTCAGAGGCTACATCTTGTGGCCTCACATATGCTGCTTGACCAAAGCGCCTGCGAATACGTCTATTGGGTTGCAAGATTGCTGCTTGTTGGCCAGCGTCAGAGTCCGACGAGTTATAATTGGCAACAACTCGATCTATAATAGATGGATCGAACTCGCCAAATTCACGAACGTGCTGCAAAGAAACACGTCTTGTCCGTCGCACAGCATGCTTGCATTGATTACAAGGACATAAGACCCTCGTTGAGAGATAGGTGTTTCGGTTGGACGGTCCCACATCCTCGTCGCTACTCATAATGAGGATAAAAAACTTATAACCTAGACAACAAATTTAATATTCTATTGGCATTCTTCGTCTTATCTCTCTCTCTCTCTCTCTCTCTCTCTCTCTCTCTCTCTCTTTACCTCACATTCTCTAGTCATGTCCAATCCCCGCACACCTCGGTCTAGAGGTGCACGGAGATCAGAACCACCGGGTTATAATCTCGTCTTTATTGGTCAATACCTATATTTGTGGGTACAAGAAATCTAGACACCCACGCCTACATGATACTGCATGTAGTGGACAAAATCCCTTTGCCTCTTCTCTAGCTGTAGCACTTCACTTCATCTTAACATCTTTTCACAGTAGATCTTTTCACTGTTCGTCTAACTCTAAACCCTAAACCGACAGTAATTCTTGCGTGGACTCGATCTAACGTAAATAAGCGTAAATCTAAATAAACGTAAATCTAACTAAAAATAAAGCTAAATCTAATTTAACGTAAGTCTAATGACTAGAGGTTGTCTAGATGGTCATTGTGTCGGGGATGTAGTGACTCTTGCCGCCCTGAAGATCCACCTTCTTCCCTATCTTCTGAAGACATTTCACCAGTACTTTTGGATCGACGGAGCCCACTATGAGTGAAGGCAGCAATACCCTATATTCCATTGAGGGCTTTCTTCACCCGCTTCATGCAGGCATCGCAGTCTATGGAGACCCGCATCTAATCTAATATAACATAAATCTAAATCTAGCTTAAATAAACGTAAATCTAGTTAAAAATAAACCTAAATCTAATTTAATGTAAGTCTACATATAACCTAATCTTTAACGTCTTTTAAGATAGTTTCCTACGACGTTATAACTCTCTTCTTCCTGTGTGTGTGCGCGTGTGTGGATGTGTGTGCCAATAAAAAGAGATAAATGGTATAACCTTTCTATCACCCATGCCAAGTATGATAGATTGATTATGCCATTTCTCTCTTGAATAATAGGTCTTCAGTTCAACTCCTCGTCGGCTAGATCTTTAGGTCTTTTAATTTTAATTAGTTTCCTACGACGCTCCCTTAGTTTCTCTTTCTTTCTCTCTCAATGTGTGTGCGTTTTTTTGGATCGTATGCATGTTTTCTTTCTCTTTTCCTCTTTCAATGTGTGCGTTTTTTGTTTATGCATGTTCTCTCTCTCTTTTCCTCTCTCAATGCGTGCGTTTTTTGTTTATGCATGTTCTCTCTCTCTTTTTCTCTCTCAATGTGTGTGTGCATTCTTTGTTTATGTATGTGTGTGCGTTTTTGCACTCTCTCTCGCTCTCTCTCTCTCTCTCTCTCTCTCAAAAACACTATATGTGTGTGTGTATGTGTGTGTGTGTGAGAGAGAGAGCGAGGGAGAGAGAAAGAGGGGAAGGGAACATGAGAATGAGGAGAGGGAAGGAGCATACCTGGCTCTCCTTCTTCTCCTCGTGTGTGTGTGTGTGTGTGTGTAAAAGAAAAAGAGAGAGAGAGAGAGAGAGAGAGAGAGAGAGTGAGGGAGAGCGTTACCTGCTCTTTGCTTGAGGGCGCCGAAAAACTCAGATCTGAGATCTGAGTTTTTGGGCGCGCTCGGTTATTTTTTTTACCCCAGCTGGCGTCGCTATTTTTCTTTGTAAATTTGCGACGCTCATAGCGACGCTTATAGCGACGCTCATAGCGACGCCGGGAATTTTTTTTTTGAGCGTCGCTGTGTGAGCGTCGCTAATGTGAAGAGCCTCTTGTAGTGTTTGCTCCGTGTTGTAAAAGCTCTGGCTCTCTAAGTACCTTCCATGGTGTATAACGCTATTTTCTACTCGCGCTCACATCTTTTGATTGAAAATTCTAAGTTTTCGACTTGCCTCTTCTATCACTCAATTCATTGCGTCATTGTATTTATATGCGTCATTACGTCATTGTATTTAATGGTCTTTGCGTCATTGTCTACTCTATTCATTCAATATTAAGTTTAAATATTCGTGTGTTTAATGCAGGTATGGATGATGAGGAGTTTCTTTCTTCTTTGTCACTGCAGCAGAGACAGTGGTACGTGGAGCGTCATCGCTGTGGTGCATCATCGCGCGTTCCTACTCCATCCGTATCTCCCTCTCTTTCGGAGCATTCGGCGCGCTCCGAAGCTTCGGCGTCGACGAGACGATCTTCACACTCGTCTAGACACCGGCGCTCTAGTGGTGGCAGTGGCGGTTGTTGTGGGGATTCCGCCACCGATGCCTCCACACTGCCTCGTGTTCGACGAGGCTCTTTACCCTCCCCTTCTTTGCCAGCCCCCACACCAGCCACAGCATCGCCATCTACGCCAGGTTTTGCGCGGCTGACTGTTCCTAGCAGCTACACACCTCTACCTACTCCGCCAGGAGCCACCCCACTCGACACTCCTCGCTTCGGGGCCCAGACGCCGATGGAGACACCTGACGTCCGTACCCCCATCGACACGCCGCTAGAGACCCCTGCCGGGACACCTAGGTTCACGCGTCACCGGCCAGAGGGCTTGCCTTACTCCGTCGACTTCAGCGGCGGCATCATCATGGATGATGACGGCAAGAAGGTGATCTTGCGCATGCGTGGTCTTTGCTCTCAACTGTTTAGACACTACATACTAAACAAATGGAGTGAAGTACCAAGTGATTTAAAAAACAGAGTCATCAGCATACTTCATGATGAGTTTCCCGTTCCAACACGGGATTGGCGCTTCAATGAAGACCTGATGAAGATTCGAATGCGCGAATACTGCAAACACAAGCGTTCCGAAGTGCAAAAAGCAATCAAGAATGGGTGGAACAGGCCAGATTGGCTGGCCAAAGAAGATTGGAAGAATGCAAAGAAAGCAGCGCGCGAGAATCCCGACAAGTGGAAGCAACAAAAGGATGTAGCCAGAGCGCGAGTAGAGGCAGGGAGCTCGCACCACTTGGGGAGCGGTGGATGGGCATCATTTGAGGCCGATTTTGTAAGTGTTTTCGCATTGCTCTTTATGTTCGATAGTTTAGGGTTTATGAGTTTTCTAATTCTAACATAATGAAATCTTTGTATGTTTTGACAGTGGTCGATGATAGGACGTGATCCCACACCGTACGAGCGCGAGTACGCAGGTAGGAAGGGCTTAAACGCCCTGATGGACATTCTCAGTTCTCGGGGCGGCATGGTTAGTATTAGGGTTTACTCTTTTCTATTTTTTGTATTGTTTTATAAATGTCGTTATATGTTTATACTTACTGAAAGCTGTCTTATTGTCTTTTTTTGCAGAATCCGACAGATACGCCGCTTGGACGCGATGAGACGTCTGACTAGACGACGTCAGTTTAGCCGTAGCTAGATAGCATTAGTTTAGGGTTTCTCATAGCTTATGTATCATGAGACGGATTTTATACGTCTTTTTGAACCATGTATATTATTACATTTGTCACCGCAGTTCCTTTTGCCAATCAATTCTTTATGGCTATGATGTTGTACAATTGTCATTATTACATTTGCCAATCAATTCATTTTGCCTATGATGTGTACAATTGTCAATTTTACGCTTGTCAATTTTGCAAACAATGCGTCTTGTGGGTGACTATTTTGGGTCTATTATCTACCCTTGCACTTTTTTTAAAAAGTGAATCAAGTACAATATGGTTGATGGGTGGTAGGGCATTCAATGCCCTGTCACCAAAAAAAAATTCTCTCGGGCGTCGCTATAACCATTGCTATTTATGGCTCGGTAGCGTCGCTATGAGCGTCGCTATAGTCTTCTGTGTAAACGTCACTATAACCGTCGCTATCAGCGTCGCTATATAGAGACGCTCATAGCGACGCTCTCGTAGCGACGCTCGTAGCGACGGTTTTAGCGACGCCGGGGGTTATAAAAACCCAGTGTATTTCCATCGCTAACAGCGTCACAAGAGAGCACAACCTCTTGTAGTGAGAGAGAGACAGAGAGCGGGAGAGAGAGAAAGGAATCATGCAGGCGCATCTCCTAGAGTGGAGTGCTACGCCGACACGGCGAGAGAGGAGGGAGGAGAGGACAGAAGAAGACATACAAGCACTGGGTGCAATCTCCCCCCGTGCAAGAGTGACCATTTCCCTCTTGCACGTATTTCGTTTATAGATTTCTTGAATGGTCAAATTGAGTACAAACTGACCCATAAATGGCCAAAGTTCATAGAAGAGCACTTGAATAATAAAATGTACAATATATATATTTCCATTCGCATAGGCTTAGCTCGGTCCAGCCTTTTCCACATGTCAGCTGTAAAAATAGTAAAATGTGAATTCCATAACATTCATAATCTATGCCTTTTTGTTGTGCATAACCCTTTGCAACAAGTCGAGCCTTATATCGATCAACCTCACCATCCGGCTTGCATTTCAACTTGTAGACCCACTTTGTACCAATGGCCTTTTTGCCAGGAGGCAAATCACATAAAGTCCATGTGTCATTTTATATAAGTACATCATATTCTGATTGCATGGCAGTCATCCAATTTTTTGAATTCTGTGCTTCAGCAAAATACATAGGTTCCTCAACATTATGTAAGCTAGACACAACCAAAGCATAACGATTTGATGCATAAGATGCATAGCGAGAGCTTGAACGAGTGCGACTAGACAAATGTGCATCCAGTTTACTGTCACGCAATGTATGCACCAACCATTTTGGCATACCTCAAGCATGCTCATTTTCATCCCTTTCCTCATCAAGTACATCATGTACATCTACATCAATATTAAGCTGATTTGTGACATTTTCAGAAACCCCCATAGGCTGTACATTTACCTCATTGTAATTTACATTTGAACTTCCATCACTAAAAAGAGGCAACAAAGTGTCATAAATGTCTTGTGAACTGACATTACTGTCTCTAGTACATGACAACAAAGGTTGAACAAATTAAATCTTCCACAAACACAACATCCCGTGAAACCAGAATATGCTTTGTTTGTGGATGATACAACTTGTAACCTTTGCTTTCAACACTATAACCAACAAAAATACATTTGACAACCTTATCATCCAATTTTCTGCGTTGTGTTTGTGGCATCAAAGCATATGCCAAACAGCCAAAAACACACATGTGCTCAATAGAAGGCTTTCTATGATTCCATCCTTTTATATGGCATAATAGACTGCAAAGATTTTGTAGGACACCTGTTAAGTATATAACTGGTACATGCGGAAAAGCTTGACTTTTTACCATACTGAAAGGGCGGTGGTAATGTGTGTGCTAGTCTCCACCCAACTGTGCTATCTTATAGCCTCCCCCTAGCGTACACATTGTCCGGCTGTGCCGATGACCTTGCACATAGGACCCATGTCCTTACATTACCCCCCCCCCCCTCGGAGAATCGTTTTCGTCCTCGAAAACGAACGTAGGAAAACGTTTCTTAAGTGCAGAGACATTCTCCCATGTAGAACCTTCTTTAGGTTTATCTAGCCATTTTACCAAGACCTGTCGTTTGACATGATGTCTGGTGCGAAGCTCATGAGAATCCAAAATCTTTCGGGCTCATGAAGAATGCTTGGTGGTTCGATAAGGTCAACCAGCACACCTGTGTCAATGACATTATCATTCTATCCTAGCTGTTTTTGTAAACGGCTAGCATGGAAAACAGGATGAACTCGTGAGTGCTCAGGAAGAGCTAACTTATAGGCCACTTGACCTATACGTTTGAGAATGGTAAACGGTCCACAATAGCATGGTGAAAGTTTAGCAACTTTTTCCGTCTTCAGACTTTCTGAATGCTCCGGAACTTTGAGGAAAACCTTGTCTCCTTCTTCGAAAGTAGCAAGACGTCGATGCTCATCTGCGTACTTCTTATATCGATCTTGAGCTTTCTTAACATTCTGTCGAACAACTCGAAGCATGTCAAAATGGTCTTGGAGAAAATCCTTTGCTTGTTGTATCTTCTCCTTAGCCAACCCCACCGTAACGGGTGATCTAGGTTGAAATCCATACAAAAGCATAAATGGACTAAACCCTGTAGTCACATGCTTTGAACTATTATAAGCAAATTCCAATATAGGTAAGTAGTCTTCCCAATTGGTTTGCGTCTTGCTAGCGTATGCTCGTAGCATATCCTCTAGCACTTGATTAACTCTTTCTGTTTAACCATCCGTATCTGGATGATCAGTCGTACTTAGATTAAGTTTAGTTTCCAACTTTTGGAACACAACTCTCCATAAGTGATTATCGAATTTTCGATCTCTGTCACTAATGATACTAGCTGGAAGATCATAGAGTCTATATATATGCTCTACAAATAGCCGTGCTAATTCCGGTGTCTTAACCGTAGTCTTAGTGGGAATGATTCGACCCATCTTTGTGAGACGGTCTACAATTACCGAAATGGCATCATGGCCACGATTTGTAGTAGATAGTCCTACAATAAAATCCATAGAGATACTCTCCCACTTACCTTGTGGAATCTCTAAAGGATGTAAAAGGCCACCTACCTTGAGGCGCTCTGCCTTATTAACTTGGCACTGTTGGTAGTTTAGTACGTACTCTTGAACATCATGATGTAAGCCCAGCCAATAAAATTGCCGTCGAACTAAGGCATACGTCTTACAGATACCTGGATGACCAGCACTTGGACTATCGTGACACTCAAATAATATTTGGCGCCTAGTGTCTGAGTCCTTTGGCACACATACTCTACCTTTGTGGAGTAAGTAGCCATCACAATGGAAAAATTCTTCCATCGCTTAAGCTCTTCCTGAGTAGGGGTGGAGCTCTGTGTGTTGGAGTTTCTATCTGCGCGTGCAGAGACATGTTGATCTGGTTGTTCAAAGACATGTGAGTGTCAAGGATCCCTTTTTAAAATTGCACTCCACATTTTAGCATATGAGTGCTCTTGTGCATGTAATGACTCCAAAAATTCACTCTTTAGTTCCGTGAAAGCAAGTGAATTAATATGAGGCATCCGACTTAGTGCATCTGCTACTACATTATACCGCCCCTTGTGATATCGTAGCTTACAATCATAATCTTGAAGGATTTTTGCCCATCTAGCTTTACAGCCCTTCAAGTCTGTTTGAGTAGTAAACCATTTGATACTCTCATGGTCAAAAACTACTTCAAACTTGGCACCATATAAATAGTGTCGCCACTTTCGTAAAGCGTGAATTATGGCATAGAGCTCTCTCTCATAGACATAATAATTATCTTGAGTTCTATCTAAATTTTTACTTTCAAAGGCTATAGGTCTTCCCTCCTGGAGAAGTACCGCACCAATGGCTTTATCACTACCATCAGTCTATACCACAAACGGCTTAAGTGGGTCGACGATTGCTAGGATGGGAGCAGTGGCCATAGCTACCTTGAGCTTTTAGAAACTGCGTTTTTGGGCTTCTTCCCAAGAAAAGGTCTTACCTTTTGCTTTAAGTTGATCCGTCATAGGAACATTGATTTTGGCATAGTCACGGATATATTGGCGATAAAATCCAGCCATGCCTAAAAATATTTGAAGCTCCTCAACCGTGTTGGGATGTGGCCATCGAAGAATGGCAGCGGCCTTGTTAGTGTCCATCTTGATGCCAGAATAAGAGATCACATGACCGAGGTAATGTATCTCTGTTTTACAGAAATAGCACTTGCTTTTCTTAGCATACAGTGCGTGAGCTCGTAGATGTTCAAACACTAATCGTAAGTGTTCTATGTGTTCATCTTCAGTCTTACTGTAAATGAGAATATCATCAAGGAAAACCGCAACAAATTCTCCAAGATAGGGACGTAAGACACTATCCATGAGTGTCATAAATGTAACTGGAGCCTAGCTGGAGCATTCGTTAGACCAAAAGGCATAACCAAAAATTTGAAATGCCCGAACCGTGTTCTAAAGGCAATTTTGGAGATATCTTGCAGTAGGATACGTACCTGGTGGTATCCTGAACGAAGATCTATCTTTGTATAGTATCTTGCCCCATGGAGTTGATCAAATAACTCATCCACTTGAGGCAGAGGATACTTGTTCTTGATGGTTATCGCATTTAATCCGCGATAATCTACGCACATGCACATAGTACCATCTTTCTTTTTTACCAATAGAATTGGTGGTGCCCAAGGCGAAGTTCTAGGTCTAATGAAACCACGAGCGAGGTAGTCAGCCAACCGACTCTCTATCTCCTTGGCTTCTTTAGCACTCATACGATAAGGTGGTTTAATCACCGGTTTAGTGCCTGACAAGACATCTATGCCATGCTACACATCACGTGTAGGGGGTAAACCCGGTGGTAAATCACTTGAGAACACATCACTACACTCCGTGAGTAAGTGAGTCATCTTTTGCCGTGCAAAAGGAGAAAGTAAACTAGAGTTATGCTGGGATGGAGAATCTTGTAATTCATGTAATGTTTGTCGTTAGATTTGTTAACACTTTGTTTATCAACAGAATTCATTGCACTTTGCATACCAATACTAGAATTCACTGCACTTTGCTCTTGAGAATTCACAAGACTTGGAGACAAGCAGTAACACAAAAAGACTTCATCTATTAAATTTTCTTTTTGCAAAATAGAAAGGTCGGTTGTACATATAAGAGGTGTAGATGGTATATTTTTCTCACCAAGCAAAAGCACATGTTTACCATTGGCCATAAAGGATAAGGAGTTGTGTTCATAACTAGTGTGCAATGTGTTTCCTAAACCATGCAGCCACTCCCATCCTAAAACTACATCAGCACCGTCCATGTTCATAACTTGGAAGTCAAGCGTCATCGTATGATCTTGAACAATAAGCTCAACCCCTTGAACTACTGTGTCCCATACTTCTTTATCATTCCCAGACATCTGCTACACCACATACTTGTGAGAGCAGGGAGTCTGTGTAAGCTTCACTTTCTTGACTAGCTTATAGTTCAAGAAGTTATGAGTTGCACTATCATCCACTAACATACGAACACGTTGTCCGTTAATAGTACCATGCATGCGAATCAAATCATGGGGGCCAAAGGTGGGTTGCCACATTGAAGCAGGCACACAACACTTGTGATTTTCTTCCATATAAAGGACCTCTACAACACAATATTTAGGAGATGAATCTAATGTGAGGCGTTGCACCGTGTGCATGGCCTTTTCTTTGCCTTGCAAAATACGAAAATCTTTCTTGTTATGTTGGTCCGAAAGACATCTAAAACACAAATTGTGTTTCTTTGCACGCTCAAAATCAGCAGTGCTGAGAGACCCACGCGGAGTATCTCGTGATTGTTTAGGCTTCTTAGCCTCTTGTGGGCGTGGAGAGGTAGATTTTCTCTTATTCCTCATGTAACGTATGGGAGATCTAACTCGCCATTGGCTCTTAGCCACATTGCTCTTAGCAAAATTATTCTTAGAGTAGGGAACATTTCCTTTCCTCTCTTGGTCATCACCATATCTTTGTGCATGACTAATGGCTTCTTCCAAAGTTTTTGGATGTTGGGTCTTAACATGAAGAAGATAGTCTCTGTCAAGACCCCTATTAAAACCCCGTATCTTTTGGAATTCATCTAGACCTTTTAGTTTTAATATGACTTCCTGATACTTTGAAAGGTATTGTGTGAGAGAGAGGCCAGACATGCGGCATGCATCCCATGCTAACCAATTCTTATCTTCTTCATTGGAGTCCAAAAGCTCTTTGGAGAAAGAAGCTTAAAACGCAGCCCAAGACGGAGGACGAGCATCTGTTGGAAATGTCATCCACCACTTATAGGCCTTGTCTTTAACAGATAGACTTGTTTCCACAGCAGTCTTTATATCCGGGGTGTGTCTCAATCTATGAATATCACTCCATTTGTGTAAGAACGTATTGATTGCATTCTTGTTGCGATCACGCTCTTCCCCGTGAAACTCAGAAATGGTGATATTCTTAAGTAATGCATTGCTACCTTCTGCATCTTCTGCAACACTTATCTCTTGGACTCCTTGAGTCGTGCGAGCTTGGTTTCCTTGAACCGTGCCACTTGTGGCTCCTTGAGTTTTCTGTGAATTCATAAATTTCACAAGTAACTATGTAAGATTGGTAACATTTGCATTGAGTGCAGAGAGGTTTCTTTCAAGTACGCTTTGTCGATGTTCCAAAGTCTTGAAAGAAGCCATATCTACAAGCCCATGATCTCCTAGATCATCATCATCATGTATATTAGTGTCAGCAGCACCCATGGTGCCCTGATTTTGATCTACGCACTCAAAATCAAACATGTGTGTAGGGGGGATATCCTCATTGGCCATGGTAAACACACACTAATGCAAAGAGAGAAAAAGAAACGACAACTTGTACATTGAGAAATTGAAGTCTTTGTGTTTTGTATCCTCCGTGATTTTTGTTCCATGCGAACCTCGCCTTGCGAAAAGTTGAGCGCTTCACTTGTCGTTCCTTGTAAGAACACCTTTGATGATTCTTCACAAAAACTGATCGTTTTTTCTTCCCTTTGAAGCTACCTCCTTGAGGAAAAAAGAATTTTTGGAGGAAAACTTGCCTTCCTCCAAGAAGTTAAAAGGAAGGGTAAAGCTACTTCCTTGAAGTTTGAAGCTTTCCCTTTCCTTCTAGTTTTCCTTTTAACACAATTAGACTATCTTTCCTTGTTATACACAACTGGGTCAATAGCTTGATGATAAAGTGCTAGCCTCTTACCCTCATGGGGTGGGTTCAATCCTACTTCATGCAAGGGTTTAAGCGGGCCTTCCTACGAGCGTAGCCAACGGCGCCAACTGAAGCCTTCGAAGCCTTGGTGCCATCGAGTTGCTAGTCAAGTTTGCCTTGGTCGCCCATTGTGGAGGACGTACATGGGGCGGCCGCGGTCGGCTATCGCTGTTTGTCCACGCGCTGCTCGCACAGAAAACTACACTTGTCCTCTTTTTGTTGCACAACGGAGACATCGATGTCTGCGGAACGTGGGGGGGGGGAGTAGGGCGTCACATGCACATGCAAGCCGCTTTTAGCCTCCTCCCAAAAAATAGCTCGAATACCAGTGAAAGGGCGGTGGTCGTTGTTTGTTCACGCGCTGCTCGAACAGAAAACTGCACTTGTCCTCTTTTTGCTGCACAGTGGAGACATCGTTGTCTGTGGAACGTGGGGGGAAAGCAGGGCGTCGCATGCACATGCAAGCCTCTTTTAGCCTCCTCCCAAAAATAGCTCGGATACAAGTGAAAGGGTGGTGGTAATGTGTGTGCTAGTCTCCACCAACCGTGCTATCTTATAGCCTCCCCCTAGCGTACACATTGTCCGGCCGTGCTGGTGGCCTTGCCCATAGGACCCATGTCCTTACACATACATAATGCCATTTTTGTAAGTGACCTGTTTTTTCTCTCAACAACACCATTTTTCAGAGGCATATAAGGCACTGTATATTGGTGTTTTATCCCACAACTAGCCAAAATGCATTCAATTCATGACACATATACCCCCCCTTCGATTGAAACAGAGTGTGTCCATAGTACATTTTGAGACATTTTCAGTCATAGGCAAAAATTGTTTCAAGCACATAAGCACTTTGGACTTTTCCTTACCATGCATGCCTGAAGTAATCATCAATTAACATTAGGAAATTTCAGAGGTCATTTGGAGGGCCATATGAAGAGAGAGAAAAATAGAGCGCGTCCAATGAGCATGAAGGCTACGTTACGTAGGAAAGTACGTGGAAAGACTCAAAAAATAGGAAAATAGCATAAAACTTTCACGAAACTAGGATTGTAGCATAGTAATTTCCTTCCTTTTACCGAGCTTTTAGGTGCTTGCATGTGGTCCCACTTCTGATATTCTCTTATGGTCATTAACGTACTGGAGGGTGACCATTAAGCCCGCACAAGATATTGGAATTCTAAAACACTTTCCCTCCATTAGAATGCTTTCAAAGTGAATCTCCCTCCACTAAAGCTTTTCTCTGAGAGTTATGGCGTCCACGTCTTCTGGCCCAAGAGCCTCCAGGTGTTTACTGTCTCTCACACCAACAACCAACAACTGCACTTTGCCTAGAAGGCCAAGTAGTAGCATATCCTCAATTACAATACCAGCTTCAATAAGTGCAGAGAACCAATGGGTTGGACAAAGGATAAACAAAGGTTCATGGGTCCTCATGCAACCAAGAAGACCCAAGAGGTCTAGTGGTATCAATGTTTACCGCTCAGCATGGAAGGCCAGGGTGTTGGATTTCAAAGTTGAAATCGGCAAAAGATCTGTAAAGGAAGTTCTTGTTCAGCATGTGTTTACCCATCCAGAGGTGATAGCAAACGGTGGAAATGTATCAGATATACATCAACCATGTCATAAAATCTAATATCTAACTAACCCAAATGATTTTCTCATATTAAATTGATCACTTAATGTGGGAGAATAAATGGGAACAAGTGTTAAGATATAGGTATGTGCTTTTAGATCTATCTCAACACGGGGCCAATGTAAAGGGGCCCAAAAGGGAGATGGTCTATCAAAGAGCAAGGCTAACCAATGGAGCATAAGACCTTAGGGTTAGCTTCATTGAAGACCTCCAATAAATGTGTGTAAAAGTCCTTTTGACCTTAAGCAAGCTAGGGCTGAGGTGGGAACCCGGCCCAAGCTCGAGGTGCTTGTCTTGCTTGAGGTGCTTGTCATGCTTGAGGTGTTTTTCATGCTTGAGGTGCTTGATTAAGATGCTTGAGGTGCTTGACTGGCTCCATGCTTGAGGTGCTTGACTTGCTGCATGATTAAAGTACTTGAGGTGCCTTGAGAAGCTTGCCTGAGATGCTTGTGGGAACACCCCCTAGTTCAAGTGCTTTGTCATGCTTGATGAGTAAGGTGCTTGATCACCTAAAGTCAAAATCATTCCTACAAGAGGGGGGGCGAGCCCTTTTCCTAGGAGATAGAGAGAGAACACCCACTCTCACACACAAGGGAAGCCCCAACTTGAAGAGGCAGCAAGGACACATGTCAGGCCCCTACCCATGTTACCTTCATGTGTTGCTTGAAGCCTATTGGCTAAGCTTCAAAGGGGTCCAATGATAAATTACATGAATTATCTAATTTTTTTAGCATTTATCAAGTCCTCTCTCTCAAAGGGGAAAGGGGGACACTTGTCCCAAGGCTACCCATGTTGCTTGTAATGGCTCCTGCTTGTGATTGGCTAGGCCTGGAGGGGTCCAATGAGCTTCAGGCATGAGCTACAAGGGGGGGTCGACCCAAGCAAGCTAGGGGGGTGCCTAGGGGGTATACTCACCCACACACACTCACAATCACTCTCATTGTGTGCTATGCAAAGTGCAAGAGCTCCCTCTCCAAGCAAGTAGAGGTTGAGAGCCTACACCAACACTCTTGGCTATGGAGTGCAAATCCAACCAAGAGCCATGCTTCAATGCTTAAGCTTGCCATCTCCTTCTTCTTCATTACTATGCTATTATGTATGCTAGCAACAAGAGTATGATAAGTGAGGAACTAATTCTTTCTCCTATGAAATGTTTCTTCTTCCTCTTCCCTACCCTCATTCCCTGCTAGCTCTCTCCACCTTCGAAGGTGTTTGAGGTCTTGGGACTGAGGCTTGGGATAGTTAAAGCTTTCTTCAAGTTTATGTTATGTTTGTGGTGCATGAAGCCTCCCATCTTCATGGCATCACCTAGGTCACAAGGAACACAAAGACTGTATTGTAACAAGTCTCTCTTTATGGGAGAAATCATAATACAAATGCCTATTGGAGGGGGGACCGGCTCCACATAAATCCGGTCCTCAATTGTTGTCATGTTCTCTAAACTCTCTCTCTTGCAAAAGTATTGTCTATGCCAAGTTAACTAATTGCTATGATTATGTTGCTATCTTCAATTATGTCTCCCCGCTATGCTCACAAAATCATTTCTTGAAAGTACTCTCATTAAATTCCGCTATTCTCAAATTGAATAGGCAAATTCCATTACATTGGTATCAGAGCATTTGGTTTCTCTTTTCTTGCTTAAGAAGAGAGGTCCTTAAGTAGCCTATAAATGGTTGATGTTGTTAATTATAATAGAGTAAGTGGAACTGGGATCTAATACCGGTTTTGTTAAGCCCACTATGTGGGGGATGGTGCACACCTCGGGAGCTTTGGACTTAATAATGGAGTCTTTTTAGACTTGCCTACGGCTTTACCATTATTGAGCCATAAGAAGTCCGAAAGGAGCTAGCCCTTGGCAACTCTGCTATGTTAGACCTACTCCTCTACTCTCTATAATTAACCACTTTGAGCCGTGGGTGTAGATACTTAAGAGCCGATTTTCAAAGGCTAAGAGGAGTGGCAACTAAGGTTTTGAATTGCCAAAGCATACACTAAGTACATACATAAAATTTTGTTATCATGGCTGACAATAATCAAGAGAGTAGAATGAACATTGATAGCTTTGATTTTGCACATGAAGGTGCTAATGATGATGCTCCCATGTTTGTGAATTATCTTGTGACTAGGTTGCAACAAGCTATGGGCAACCCTACCTTGCAAGCCGAAGTTACTCAACAACTTCATGCTTATGGAATTTCCCTTCCTCTCCAAGAGGAAAGAGAGCTTAGGAGGCCTCTTGAAGAGACCCCCAAAAGAAGACTCTCTCCCATTCGAGAGGAGGAATCCAAAGAGAAAGAAAGCAATGAAAGTCTAAGTTCTTCTGAAGATGTGGCTCCACGAAGAAGGCGGTCTAGACGATCGCCTACTCCTCCCAAGAGGAAAAGAGCAACCCATAGTCCTTCTCCTCATCACTCTCAAAGGCAAGAGAGGAAACAAAGGAAGAAAAGGGCTAGGAAGAGGTCACCCTCTTCTCCTTCTTCTTCACCTTCCTTCTCTTCCGATGAAAGTTATGGCTATTCTCCTAGAGAATACAAGAGGGGAGGACATCGCAAATCATTTCCTGCATGGCGAAGGTCACAAAAGCTAAAGAAGTTCAAGGAGGGAGGAAAGAGTATCTCTTTTCTCACCTACGATGGCACCTTTGGTGCTACCGACAAAGTGTTGGCCTTCATCCAGCAATTTGATGCGGCCTTTGGGGACGAGGGCTTCACAGAGTCCTCCAAGCTACGCCATGTAGCTATGCACTTCCAAAAATCAGCTCGTCAATGGTGGGCTAGCCTTCGTGGCAATGGAGAAGCCCCAAAGACATGGAAAACTCTACGAGTTTCCATCATGAAGCAATTTCTTCCAAGCGATACTAAAGATAAAGTTCTTACCGAATGGCGCGGCTTGAAGCTCCTCTCTCATGAGTCTATCAACAAGTATGTAGATAAGTTTTGGGATTTACATCTCAAAGCTACTGTCTTTCAAAAGATAGAATTTGCCGAGCAAAGACAACAATTCTGTGCGGGATTACCTGAAGAGATGGCCGAATATATCAACTCTCAACGGCCCGGTACTATTACCGAAGTAATCCACCACACCATGGTTGCTTCACGCATCAATTTCCATCAAGGGGCTAGACGTAATGTCAAGCCCATGGAAAACAAAGATAAAAATGATGCAAAGGGGAAATCCAATGCTCAAAATAATTCCCAAGGCACTTCCAACAACAACAACAACAATCGGTCCAAGGAGAAGGGAGTTTACAAAGGTAAAAACAAACTCTCTCCTGAAGAGCTTGAAGCTTTTCGCAAGGACCATAAGTGTTTCAAGTGTGGGGAGCAAGGACATGGCTATCGTTCTTGCCCCAAGAAGAATACTCGCAATGAGACTCCTAGGGCTTCCACCATCGAAGCTCCAAAAGAGGATGCTCATTGCAAAGGATCATCACTCTCCTATGCTTGGGGAAAGGTAAGAGAGCATGATGCCTTCATCTTGTTTGATCCTGGCTCTACTCTCAACTTCATATCAATAGAGTTGGCCACCAAGTTGGGCATTCAAGCTTTTGAGATGGGAGATATAGTAACAACTGATGCAGCTTTCAAGGGACAACAAGCCTCCGTTACTCCCTTGATTGGGAAGTTGAGGCTTCATGTCCAAAGCTATGTCGACAAAGAAGACTTCTTCATCTCTCCCCTCCAACATCAGGATGTTATCCTAGGGGCACCATGGTTTGATCGCATGGCTGCCAACATGAAGTTCCCTGAACGGAGAATTTACTTCACCTACAGGGGAAAGAACATGTATATAGATGCTAGTGAGCGTGGTCGCACTATTCCACTTGTAAATCCTCTTTCTTTTGATAAATCAATGAAAAGCTCAGTTTCTGCGTACATGATTTATGTCAAAGAGTCTCTAAAAGCTAATAATGTTTCATCAAATGAAAATGATAGGAATCAAGAAGAGTTAGACTTGTCTACTTTTCTAAAAGGATTCCAAGATGTGTTCATCGATGATATCCCTATGGACCTACCTCCAAAACGAGGGGATGATGACCATCGTATTGAGCTCCTTCCAGGAAGCTCACCGCCTAACAAACCTCCTTATCGAGTCTCACAAGCTCAACAAGAGGAGATCATGAGGCAAGTACAAGAGCTGGTAGACAAAGGGATGGTGAGGCCTAGTTCCTCTCCCTTTTGTTCTCCAGTCCTTTTAGTGCAAAAGAAAGATGGTACATACCGTATGTGTGTGGACTATCGAGCACTAAACCATATCACTATCAAAAACAGATTTCCCGTACCTCGGGTAGAAGATCTGTTTGATAAGCTACAAGGCTCTACCTACTTCAGTAGGATTGACCTTAAGAGTGGCTATCATCAAATAAGGATAGTGGATGAGGATATCTTAAAGACCGCGTTTCGCACAACATTTGGTCTTTATGAATATCTAGTCATGCCTTTTGGCTTGACTAATGCACCAGCTACGTTCAATCGCTTGATGGAGAAAATTTTTAGACCATATCGAAAATTCACTGGAGTGTTCTTCGATGATATCATCATCTACTCCAAGTCTTTGGAGGAACATAAGCAACATCTCCAAGTGATTTTTCAAGCCTTGAGGGAGAACAAACTTTTTCTCAACCAAAAGAAAAGTGAATTCTTCCTTCAAGAGATTCAATATCTAGGCCATATTATCTCTCACGATGGTATTCGTATGGATCCATCAAAGTTAGAGGTAATAAAATCATGGCCTAACCCAAGGAATCTACATGAGCTAAGAAGCTTTATTGGTATGTGTGCATACTATAGACGCTTCATAGCAAAATTCTCTCAAGTAGCAAGACCACTACACGACTTAACCAAGAAGAACGTTAAGTTTGTATGGTCTGCTAAGGAGCAAAATGCTTTTCAAAAACTCAAAGAGAAGCTTACTTCCCAACCAGTCCTCGTGCTTCCGGATCTCTCAAAGCCATTTGAGGTCCAATGTGATGCTTGTGGTGATTGCCTTGGAGCAGTTTTGCTTCAAGAAGGGAATGCCATAGCATATGAGAGCCGAAGGCTCAATGGTGATGAACGAGTCTTGGGCATTTATGAGAAAGATCTTTTAGCTGTTCTACATGCCCTAGACACATGGAAGCACTACCTATTGGGGACTCCATTTATCCTACGAACCGACCACCAAAGTCTCAAGTATTTCATGACGCAAACCAAGATTTCCGACAAACAAATGAGGTGGGCAAATTTTCTTTCGCAATTTAATTTCCATATTGCTCACATAGCTGGTAAGCACAATCAAGTTGCCGATGCACTTTCACGACGACCAAAAGTTAATGCGGTGTCTATAGCTACTCACAATGATCTATCCTCTATGATAGATGAGTATGCTACTGACCCTGACTTTAGAGACATAATGTCAGCCCTTGCTTTGGGGAAGAAAGAGGAACCATTCACCTTGCAGGATGGTTATCTTCTCCACGGAAATAGGCTATGTGTTACCCATTCCCTTCGTGAGAAGGTTATGTATGAATCCCATGCTCCTCCATATGCAGGGCATAGAGGTATTCAACCTACTCTCCGAGGAGTAGAGACGTATTTCTATTGGCCTACCCATGAAAGTGGACATACAAGAGTATGTTTCAAAATGTGTAGTATGCCAAAAGACCAAGTATGATAGAGGGAAGCAACCTGGATTACTCCAGCCATTGCCTATTCCAAATTCACCATGGGAGAGTATATCCATGGATTTCATCTTTGGATTACCCAAGTCTATCCATGGGAATACAGGAATATGGACAATAGTCGACAGGTTTAGCAAGCAAGCACATTTTATTCCTGTCAAAAAGACTATTAAGGCACATCAAATGGCAACTCTCTTCATATCTCAGATTTTCAAACACCATGGATTACCCACATCCATCGTGTCAGATAGAGATCCTAGAATGACCAGTAATTTCTAGAAAGGTCTCTTTGAAAATCTAGGAACAAGATTGAATTTCTCTTCGGCCTATCACCCACAAACGGATGGCCAAAGTGAGATAGCCAATCTTACGATACTCGATCTACTCAAGACTTATGTTACCGAAGTAGATCAACGCTCACAATGGGAAAAGTATTTACCGCTAGTAGAGTATGCCTACAATAATACTGTACATACTTCTACGGGCAAAGCACCTTTCGAGATCATAGAAGGAAGACCTAAAAGTCCCTTGCTACTGAAAGCACATGGGAAGATCTTCGCCGCCGATGAGTATAGCCGTGACCTACAAGAATCTTTTCAAAAGATTAGGGAGGCTATAGCCATCTCTCAACAAAGGCAAAAAGCTGCTGCTGATAAGCACAGAAGAGCCTTAATGTTCAAAGAAAATGATTGGGTCTTACTCAAGTTTCGAAGGCTCGATTAAGGCAAACGACGGGAAAAAATCCTACGGGCCATCAAAAGTATTATGCTAAACTAGCAAAAAGATACTATGGTCCTTTCCAAATCTTGAAGCCTATCAATGAGACGGCTTATCAACTCAAGTTGCCCAACCATTGGCTTATACACAATGCCTTTCATGTAAGCTTACTTAAGCCCTACAAAGGAGAGCCACCAATTGAACCAATTATTGAAGACCCTCCCGAAGTTGAAGACCAAGAAGAGGTGCTACAACCCGAAGCTATCCTTCGGCATGAAGACAAGGTACTACGACATGGTAAGATTATCCGACGGTATCTTATTAAGTTCAAAAATTATCCTTTTCAAGATGCTAAATGGATGCAAGGAGTACAACTTAAGGATAGTATGAACCTTGTCAATGCTTACAATGCTACATTAGAGTAAGCAAATGTACAAATTTCTTTTAAATAACTCATGTTTTTGTCTTATATGACTAGTCCTCTTTTTAATTGTGCACAAATTTAACTAGTATGCATGCTTAGAATCATGTTTGTGATGACGACGTCTCTCAAACACCAAGTAGAATTTGTCACTCTACTTTGGGAGAATAAAATGGACTAAAGAGCAGACATGCTTGCGGCAGCTATGTCTCCCAAGCACCAAAATGTAATGGAATTTGCCTATTCAATTTGAGAATAGCGGAATTTAATGAGAGTACTTTCAAGAAATGATTTTGTGAGCATAGCGGGGAGACATAATTGAAGATAGCAACATAATCATAGCAATTAGTTAACTTGGCATAGACAATACTTTTGCAAGAGAGAGAGTTTAGAGAACATGACAACAATTGAGGACCGGATTTATGTGGAGCCGGTCCCCCCTCCAATAGGCATTTGTATTATGATTTCTCCCATAAAGAGAGACTTGTTACAATACAGTCTTTGTGTTCCTTGTGACCTAGGTGATGCCATGAAGATGGGAGGCTTCATGCACCACAAACATAACATAAACTTGAAGAAAGCTTTAACTATCCCAAGCCTCAGTCCCAAGACCTCAAACACCTTCGAAGGTGGAGAGAGCTAGCAGGGAATGAGGGTAGGGAAGAGGAAGAAAAAACATTTCATAGGAGAAAGAATTAGTTCCTCACTTATCATACTCTTGTTGCTAGCATACATAATAGCATAGTAATGAAGAAGAAGGAGATGGCAAGCTTAAGCATTGAAGCATGGCTCTTGGTTGGATTTGCACTCCATAGCCAAGAGTGTTGGTGTAGGCTCTCAACCTCTACTTGCTTGGAGAGGGAGCTCTTGCACTTTGCATAGCACACAATGAGAGTGATTGTGAGTGTGTGTGGGTGAGTATACCCCCTAGGCACCCCCCTAGCTTGCTTGGGTCGACCCCCCCTTGTAGCTCATGCCTGAAGCTCATTGGACCCCTCCAGGCCTAGCCAATCACAAGCAGGAGCCATTACAAGCAACATGGGTAGCCTTGGGACAAGTGTCCCCCTTTCCCCTTTGAGAGAGAGGACTTGATAAATGCTAAAAAAATTAGATAATTCATGTAATTTATCATTGGACCCCTTTGAAGCTTAGCCAATAGGCTTCAAGCAACACATGAAGGTAACATGGGTAGGGGCCTGACATGTGTCCTTGCTGCCTCTTCAATTTGGGGCTTCCCTTGTGTGTGTGAGTGGGTGTTCTCTCTCTAGCTCCTAGGAAAAGGGCTCGCCCCCCCTCTTGTAGGAATGATTTTGACTTTAGGTGATCAAGCACCTTACTCATCAAGCATGACAAAGCGCTTGAACTAGGGGGTGTTCCCACAAGCATCTCAGGCAAGCTTCTCAAGGCACCTCAAGTACTTTAATCATGCAGCAAGTCAAGCACCTCAAGCATGAAAAACACCTCAAGCATGACAAGCACCTCAAGCAGGACAAGCACCTCGAGCTTGGGCCGGGTTCCCACCTCAGCCCTAGCTTGCTTAAGGTCAAAAGGACTTTTACACACATTTATTGGAGGTCTTCAATGAAGCTAACCCTAAGGTCTTATGCTCCATTGGTTAGCCTTGCTCTTTGATAGACCATCTCCCTTTTGGGCCCCTTTACATTGGCCCCGTGTTGAGATAGATCTAAAAGCACATACCTATATCTTAACACTTGTTCCCGTTTATTCTCCCACATTAAGTGATCAATTTAATATGAGAAAATCATTTGGGTTAGTTAGATATTAGATTTTATGACAAACCACGTTGCAATTGTAAGTACTCTTGACATGTGAACTTACTGATACTCTCATTATAACTTTTCTTATATATTTTGCAATGTTTCTCCCGCTTGTTATGAGTAATGTCTCCATTCTTCATAGCTCAATTACATTAGATTTGTCATTTGTACTTATTGATACTCTTAGTTTAACTCTTCTTATATATATTGCAGATGTTTATCCCTCTTCTTATGAGCAATGGGAACCTGTGGAGTGCATAATAGGCCTCTTCCATGTTGTTCATGCCCACATTGGTTCTCTACAGTACTCAGAGAGGAGCAGCAAAAGACTGGCTAATGAGGGAATCTTTTTTTATGACCACTTTTACCAACTCAGCTCAGGGAATAAGAATGGCATGTTGGTGAAAGTGCCTCTACCAACCGATTGGAACACTGTGAACTGGCCAGTTCCCGAGGAAACAATGGTGGAGGCAATGCGAAGTAAGCTCTACAAGGATATACAAAGGTCTCTACGTAGCTCTATTCCTACCAAACTAGTTAGAATTGCAAACTTTTGTCCTGTTGCACTCTTCATAGAGCTGTTTCATAGCTACAACATCCGAGTTACAAAAACTATGTTCATGTGCAAGTCATTTCAGCAGTCATCCTGTGACAAACTTCTTGACAAAGGATGGTATGCAAAGGAAGAGATTGGTTTACGGTGCGAGGTCGCGCTTGATACTCTAGTTGTCAAGTACATGATTGCAAGCCAATCACTGTTACTCTCATTTTGGTATATGCGATCACAAATGCTAAACGGTAAGTACATTCCTATGGACCAGGTTTCTGCAGGTTTGGAAGATAATCCTACTGTGGATGTGGAAGTGATTGATAAAGAGCATGGCCTACTATTGGTGGTTACAATAAGGGAGCTATGCAGTCTTCAGCATTTGCGAAATGACATCATTGAAGAGTCAATGGACAAGGGCCTATCAGAATTTTCCTTTTTCCTAGCTGGCCGTAAGGTGATGCGGCGAAGGGAAAAAGATATTTTGTGCAAAGAGTTGGATGGTCGGGTTGAAGTAGTGTCAATGTAACAGATATTCTTGTGAACCCAAGTGTATACAAATGACTTTCAAGACATGAAGTTTATTGATCTCATTTTTCAATTGTGCCCTGTGAAAAAGTGTGCTTGAAATACATTTCTTTACCACGTCAAATCTCTCTCTCTCTCTCTCTCTCTCTCTCTCTCTCTCTCTCTATATATATATATATATATATATATGTTAGACAAGACAAAGACATGATAGAAGAATCATCTTAATTCATTAGAAAGTACAAACTCGTCCGTGAACAATGGACTGAGATACAATTTTTGTAAGTATGGAATCAAAATGTCTTCAAGGTAAAAATCGAAGGAATGCCCCTCGAAAGAAGGTGGTGAGATAGTTGTTCCCGGCGGATTTAGTTCTCCCTTTTCAGGAGTATCATCAATTAGTAGTGTATTAGTTGCATCAAAGGGTACACCGATTTGGCTAAACGGTTTGTACAAAAGAGGTAAGCCTGGTTTTTTAGGGTGGTAGTGGCCCTCAACGGTAACGCATTTTCTTTGATCATACAAAAAGGCAAAATCTGACGTGTGAGCTTGGTATACACTGCAAACTATTGCAACTAGTGGCGACAAGTTCTGCCTTTGCATTGAAGACCATATGGCAACTCTGAAGCGCGGAAGAAGAAACTGAATAAATTCCTTGGTTCCTGGACAAACCACGACTCGACAAGTTCCCATCCGAAACGTTTGCAAATCCTCAAAGGGTCCTCTGTCACCGAGAGGCACCCGCATCAGCAGCAATCCATTGACGTCCAAGATAATCAACCTCTGTAAAAGTTGACAAGTACATATAAGTAGTTAGAAGCTGAACATATTTTGCCATACTTGAATAGACATTACCGGAACAACCGTATCTACAGGTAGCAAGGGTCCATACTGGGTCTCTGTAGTGTTCATGTCATTGTTGCTCTCCTCCGCTTTATCTTCATAGTCATCATTCACATCTTCATCAGGGGTCTCCCCCATGGCTCTTTCTGCCTCATTCAAGGTTTCTTCCAAGGTCTTTTCGTCTCCCTCGGTTGATCGGCTTGCCTCATACATCCTTGCCTGATCCATATCATTTTGCTCATCCCTAGGCCCGCTTTCCTCATCCATATCCTTTTGCTCATCTATAGGCCTGCTTTCCTCATCTTGGGTTTCAGCCATAGGCTCTTTTGGCTCCTCCACTGGCTGACTTGGCTCTTTCATTGTCT